>NW_022900922.1:3789638-3827665 GCF_012274545.1 Fukomys damarensis | reverse complement strand
ATATATACATATATATATATGTATAAGTGATTACTGATGGAATCAAATCAATGGTAAGGCTTAGTAGTTAAGCATTTCGTTGGAGGCTATCTCTGTTCTCAGGGATTAAGAAATAGTAGAGTCTTTTAGAAAAACCGTTTTCCTATACTATAATTTGTGAGTTTGTTGGGAGACTATATGGATAGAACTTTAATCTTTTATTCATTAAGACCTGCACTGCAGATTTTTCCCTTTGGGATGAGAGGAGACATTCTACCCTTTGGTTGGATATCTTGTGCCTTCCATCCTCAAGGATGGTATGCTTTCCAAACCCCTATACTGGAAACCTAAATTCTTCTTATGCACCAGAACTTAGCTCATGAAGTGGAATATCATGTGCAATTTCTCATCGCATCCCCATCCATATTGTACCTTCTATTACATGCCTGAAGTGTTTTACTTCATCTCTTCCCTGCAAGTGGCTGAACAGGTGGCTTCTGAGAGCTCTTGAGCAAGCTGCCAGGAATTTCTCTGCCCACGTCTGGCTGGAACAGCTTCTTGCAAGTTATAGTTCTTACTCATTTTCCATCTTCCCAATATCACAAGTTCCTCTTATTGGCAAACTCTGTTTCCTGAGAAAATGGCTCTAAAATTGCACTTTCAAGCCTTTCCTCTTCCACTCAGAAGAGGCCTTGCAAAGCGGAAGTGGTGGCTTAGCACCGGCTGACAACAGGCTAGCGCCCCAGGGCTGGACGAGGACAAAGGTCTCCAGCTTTACACCCACATGGTCAACTGACTTTCGCTGAGAGTGGATGACATGTTGCCTTTTTGTGGGTTTTCCTCCCGACCTTGACTGAAGATTTTATGCCGCCTAAGTCCGTTTCCTCCCGTGGAAGCACACACGGGTTGGCTCCAGCCCCTCAAATGACTGCCTCCGATATCAGATATTAACATTATTTTGGGGAACTTAATGGGAGATTAATCTACCTCATATTATTATAGATTTTCCAGTGAAGATTTTATTTTCCCTGAACAAACTTTGGGTAAATGGTATGAGTTAAGTATTTTATAAATTTTTTTCAAAGTAGAAACTAGAGGCTAATAACAGTGAGCAAAGCTACATAACTTTTGATAGAAATGGTATGCACAAGTATCTTGCAATGAATGGAACACCCACATGTACATGTATGTGGATGTGGATATATAAAATATTTATTGGCCCCGTAAACTTGTAGGCTGTCTTTATGTGGGGGTGAACGAACTGGAGCACCCTCGAGTTGCTCCACTACACAGGAGGCAAATATCAGTGATTAAAATTTTCACCCTGAGATACATTTCAAAAGGCAAAAAAGTGTTATTGAGAAAGCATCTCTGCCAAAGCACATTCCTTAGTGGCTGCTTTATTGCTAACCTGTGGCTATGGAAATTTTCAGGTTTTTTTTGTTTTTGTTTTTTTTTTAACCCTTGGGTTAAAAAGTTAAAAATAAATAGAGAAAAGGAGACTCAGGAGCCTTTTCACTTAGTAGCCTTATTTACCCCAACATTTATATTGACAGTAAATCAAACTGACCTAGTTTACATGTCAACTGCACAAATATCTTTATTTTCTTATAAAGGATAGATTCTATGTTTAAGCACAAACCCCTCTGAAACCAATTAATACTGATATCTGACCTACATAATAGATTTAGAGCTCCTTGTCTTTCTCTTTTTTTTCTATTTTTAAAGCAACACAGCCATTTATACTGCTTCATATAAGTCCCACGAGTAGTTTTCAAAATGTGAATATATCACATGGATCAGAATTCCAAAGTATCTTTATACAGTATATTTACACTATTACATCTTTTCAAAAAGAAATAGCATCTACCACACCCCTGGAGTCAATTTATATATTTGACGTGGCTATGTTAAATGTCTCTAGCTACATATGTTGACCTCGTAGTAAAATGACAAAAGCACTTCACATCCGTGTTATTTATTCCCCTGTGTTCAGTGTGTGTCCATTTTCTGCTGACCGCTGTGTGATCTTCCTCTATGATCTTCCTGTTTTGATTCCGTTGTAAATTTTTAAAAATCACTGCATTTCGTGTTATGCTACATCTGAATCTTAAAAGGAAAACTTGTAAAACAACTTTCAGAAGCTCTACCCAAAACAAACCATTCCTAGAAGTGAATGTTTCAGCAACACGCTTACTTCTGGAAAAGATATTTTGGTGAGGAAAAATTTATTTGAGGATGAGACATAGGCACTTAAATTCTGGACACGCTATCAATGAAATGCTTTAGAAGGAATGTCTAACACTTTACACATCTTTACTTCTTAGAGCAGAATGTTTTGTTGACTTACCTTGATGATCACATAATGTTATTGAACTACAAGCTTTTCAAATCTCAGAATGATTTTTAGGACTTTTGTAAGATCACATGGAGTGTAAAGAAAACTGACTCAAGCTTTAGTTGAGGAAACAAATTTATAACTGTATCTGTGTGTATTTCTGTGTTCTGAAAAATATTGCTATCCTGTCACCATTGTAAGCACCACAACTAAAATAAATCATTGGCATTTCCATTACATAATATCCCATGCCTAATTAAATTCAGTCTTGGGCCGGGGTATTAGCTCAGTGATGCTGCCACCTGCCTCCCAAGCCCAAGGTCCCCAGTTTGATTCCCCAGTACAAAATAAACAAATAAATAACAAATTTCAGTCTTTTGGAATTTATCTTCTGCTGAAGATGGTGCATTGCATTGAATACTGATGCAACTCACCTTATTCAAATATTAAGCTGGTACTAATGGTATATCCCTTCACGAATGCACACTTCTCCCAGAAATAACCCCTTTTGAATTCTTGTTTATTATTTATTTTAAATAAATCTCCATGTCCATTTGTACAAATGTATATACAGTACTACTTGTAAACACTCTACTTATGTATAATTTGTTACAAATTGCTTTATCAAATATGAATTTGTGCTAAATGAGATGTTTGGCAGAATTTATTTTCCTAAATGACTGTGCCAATCTTTTCCACTGTATATGAACTTACTGAACTATGACACCTTTACTGAAAGGTGTTTTGGAGCCACAACATCCAGTATCTAGACAGAACTTTTTTGAAGTGCTGGGAACTGAACCCCGAGCCTCATGCATGATAAACAAGTTATCTACCATTGAACTATAGCCCCAGCCCAGCATGGGTGGTAATTTGTGAGTGATCCACAAAATGCTGCAGAAATGCTAGCGGATGACTTCTGAAGTATATCTCACAACGGATACAGCTTCAATTCTGCAATCAATTTCAGAATGCTTGCTGAAAGGAAATAAACCACTCTGACAGGTATCTTATGTGGGGAGACTACTTAGAGAGACCTTGGGGAGAGAAGAGAGGAGATCAGCTGACAGTGTTGGCAGACATGGACTGAACAAAAATAGTCTTTGAACAGAACTAGTCTTCCCGCTGAGGCATCAGATGAAGCAAGGAATTGATAAAGCATTTCTCCTACGGTTTGTCGAGCTGTGACCCATGAGACCCACGAGCGAAATAAATTATTGTTTCACATTGCGAAGTATTAGTGAAATAGGTTATGAGACATAGGAACTTGGATAACATCTTTCAAGTTCACATTTACTGCACACTGTTATGTCTCTGGGAAAGAATTGCATTATTTCAGTTTATTAATATGTTACCTTTTGAGGAACACTGCTTCGCAGTTTTGCCACTCTAGATAAAGCTGCTAATAGTATTCCTGAATATACCTCTATGTATTCATGCAGGTGTTTCTCTGGTAACAGTCTTGGGAAAAGTATTAGTTGGATGACAAAATGTACATAGTTTTCACTTTAGCATGTACCGAAATATAAAAATTTATACTTCTACCTACAGTATACAGGCTCTCATTATTCCACCACTTATTTTGGTGGTTGGAGATTAAAATACACCAATCTCTTCTCTGTTTGTTTGTTTGTTTATTATTTATTGAGACAGGATCTCACTATGTAGTTGAGACTAACCTGGAACTGTGTAGCCCAGGCTGGTCTCGAACTCACAGTGATCCTCCTGCCTCAGCCTCCTGAGTGCTGGGATTACAGGCATGTGGAGATTACAGGTGTGAACTACCATGCCCGGCTTTCTCTTATTTATTAAATGATAGTATCTTTTGGTTTAAATTCTCTAAACACACATGGATTTGAACACTGTTTTATATGTTGACGTCACTATGAATAAAATTTATATACCTTGTAATAAAAATTCATGAAGTACTTGAATGTAACATAATTAACCACATTTTAATATATGAAGTTGGCTGTTTTGCCTTTGCTAGTATTTCTATCAGTATTTTAATTCATAATTAAGATGACACTATTTTTTTCTTTTTGTACTATCCTTATATATCTATGGTATCAAATATATTTTTAAAATATAACATGATCTGCGGAGGAATTCTTTTTCTATTTTTCATAAAATTGGCTTTATCATTTTTTTGGTACTGGGGATCAAACTCTGGACCTCACACTTGAGAGGCAGGCAGCAGAACCACTGAGCTAAATCCCCAGCCCTTGGTTTTATCTTTTCTACTAAGGCTTGGAAGTTTAACTAGTCTAAATTTGTAAATGCTCTAGACCATTTTCAATTTAAATATAAATAATTGTATATTACTGTAAATTAACAATTATAAGTTTGCTTTCTAAAGGTCATTCAGGATATTGTGTAATTCATAGTATTTCATCACCCAGTTTGCATTCAGACTTATCTGGATACCATTACATTCTTTCAATGATATTTTGTACTTTTCTGTGAATAGATTTGTACTTTAATTTTGTCCACTATATGTTTTACTTTTGAATGGTATTATAAATAATAATTTTCTTTTATTTTTAGTTTATTCATTGCTAATGCATAGAAATACAATAAATTGTTTTATATATTCATCTTGTGTCCTTATAACTGCTGAACTCACTTACAGATTATAGTAAAATATAGTATTTGTAGCATACACAACATAGTAGTGAATTCTTCAGAATTTTCTGTAAGACCATGTACTCTTCAGAGTCTTACTTTCTATTTTCCAATCTATATGACATGAATTAAGTAAATAAATAAATAAATAATTATCTTTGGCCCATTGGACTTGTTGAAACCTCTATTGAAATGTTGACAAGAAATAACAAAGGCTTATATCCTTGTTTGCTCCTGATCTTAGAGGAAAAATCTTCAATTCTTCACCATCGAGTATGATACATGTCAAAGTACTTTATTAAAACCTGTGAATTCTATAGGTTTTCATTTCATGCATTTTAAGAATCTGTTATTAGTTAAATTTATATTAATGTTTGTTATACAGTCATACCTTGGAATTCATTTGCTTTGAAGCTTGTGGAATTTGCCACTCAACACATTTTGATGAGTAAGTTTTGTCCAGGTACTCATCTTTTGTTTGACACAATATGCATGCTAGGACTTGTCAGTGTTGATTACCTTGTGATTGGCTACCTTTTCAAAAAACAATTCATTAGAACTAGTTAGTTTCAGTACTTGTCACACCTCCTGGAACCAATCATTGATGAATATCAAGGTATCACTATAGAATCCTAATGCATTGTTCCTTTTATCACTGTAAAACGGACCTCTTTATTTCTAATAACATTTATTTGTCTTTGAAGTCCATTTGTTTTCTATTAGAACAGCCATTTTCATTTCTTATCACTGCTGTCTTCATGATATACCTTTTTCATCTTTTTATATTCTATCATTTATATTGTTGACTCTCAGCTATGTCCCCTTGGACAACTTATAGGTTGGGTGTTTTTTTTTCTTTATGTATCCTTTAAAATTGTTACTTTTTGGTTGAGTTGTTTAATATAATATAATCTAGTGATTAGATTATTGGTACATTTGTATTTACATTTGACATGTTATTCATGTTTTTTGTAACATGGCTTTTCTTCTTTTATCACTGGTTTCCTTTTATTAAATGGATATGTTTAGTGTATTGATTCCTTTAAGGATTTTTTCACTCTCTTTTATTCTTTCTTTAGGTCTCTCCCAGAGCTAACCTTAGATTCTCATCAAAATCTTCTAACTTAATTTCAGTGAGGTATATAAGTGTTATGCCTATATAGATATATTTTGTTTTTCCTATTCGGTGCTATGTTATTATAGATACTACAGGTATATATCACAAACGCAATGATACACATTGTCAACTCTTTACCTTATATAACTGTAGATCCTATAAAAGAGGCTGAGTGAGAAGAGTTTATATTTGTAGTCTGCTCTGTTCCTCTCCGTTCATACCATTTCTTATTCTCTCCACTGTCCCTGTGGTGTCACTATGATCTTATGTCCTCTCCTAAACCAAATGCAGCTTTGCCCAGAATAACAAATATCTCTAAGAAGGTGAGCTTGTCATACAATTTTTTTCAGTTGCCTTTTTTGGTTATTTTTACTTGTGTCCTGACATTTTCATTTCTTTTCATAATTTCACCTGTTTTAATTCCATGCAAACTTTGGAGGGTATTCACAATATCTAGTCCCCTGTGTTGTCATACATGGAAATTTGATAGACATAAGTCAAAGTAATGTTTTTAAAAGGAAAAATCGCATGCTTAACATCCTTTTAATATCATTCCAGTGATTCTAGGATTAAAACAAAGCTCCTGAAGAAGGTGGGCCGAGCTCTGCATGGACACTTCTGCGAGCACGGTGGCTTCCTTTTTACACTACCCTCTTTGGTCTTCGTTGGCCGGTAATTACACCCTTGAATCTTTTCTTCGGTTCTGCCGAAGAGTCTGTGTGACGTTTCCTCTCTTTCAGGTGCACTTCCAGCTTTTCTTTGCTTTTTTTAATCTCTACTTCCCTTCGCATCTCAACTGAAGCTTCATTTTCTCAAAAAAGTCTTTCCTCACTTCCCAAGTTGATCGTTTGCTTTCCTCTTGAGCACAGCTATTCATCTTTCTTATCATCTTTGTACTGCAAGATTGTCAATAGAATTTTTGAGCTCAATTAATAGACAGTGAATCCTTATTTTCCCTTTCCTTTTCCCAGTTATTTCTCACTTTTTACAGGTCGTACTTGTAGCAGGCATCTGTGATGAGTATGTGTATACAATTATTTACTTTATATCTGTTTCTCTAGACTCTACATGCTCCAAAGGAAGACAATATATTTATTTTTAGACACCGTTGTTATTCCCAATATCCGAAAAAAAGTTAATACTTAAAACATACCAATATGTGTATGCTGAATACACTGAAATTATAAATATAGGCCACTTTTAATGTACAACATGTGCATTTTTTTTTGTTTTCCAATAGAAAGAATTCTATTATAAAGAAAATCAGAAATGATTCCAGAATTAATTTGTTCTTTGAAGTTAGTTATTTTAGCTTCCTTTATCACTGCCACACCCAATCACCTCTTCAGTCCACACTCTTGATTCTTTATCCTGGGATTATATTTTGATGTGAGGCTGTTACTACAGCAGAATAATCATCTTCTCATGATCATTACGCATGGTGGCTGTTCAGAACAATGGGAGCTTATTCTTAGCAAAGCTTGGGTGAGACTAGCTGCTCTACATACTGTAGACTTGTCCAGAAATACAAAATAAGTGTGTGGTATCTATAGCTAATCAAGTACTTTAAATTCCATCAAATGAGCCAGGCAAATACTTCAAGAAAGAAATCTCTCATGCTTGCCCATGTGAAACATCTCTCAAACAAGAAATAACGAGTTTAGGCAAGAGATGAGTAAACAGAGAAGGATGTTGGATAATCTATATGAGGAATTAGTCAAGAGTTCTCCAACAAACAAAATCATGTGTGTATGTGTGTGTGTGGGTGGGTGGGGGGTGCTTGTGAAAAAGTCCTCCTATAAGTGATTTGCACACTGGAGAGCCAAAGAAGTAATTAAATTGATAGCGTGAGTCAAAGAAGTCAGAAACTGCACAGTCAGGAAGAGAGGCAGACATAATAGCTTCCAATCCGAGGCCAAATGCCACTGGGTTTCAAGAAATCCCCTGGTACAAGTCCCAGAATCCAAAGGCTGAAGAGTTTAATACCTAATGGACTCATCAGAAGAAACTTACCTTAATCCAGATGGAAGAGCAAGTTAGACGCTTTCTTTCTGCTTTTTCTTTCCTAGTATATTCAACTCCCAGCTGATTGGATGAATCCTGTCCAATTTAAGGGAGGGACTTACCCAGCCACTTTGCTGAAAGACACCTAGAAGTAATGCCTAGCTAGTTTTCCAAGCACCTCTCTAGTCAGTCAACTTTGACACTCCAAAATTAACCTTCAGTATCACTAAGAGAATGGAGAAATGTGGATAAGTAAGCATCTAATTGCATCTGCAGTTCTGCCTGCAGACAGCTGAGTTTGTTCACAGGGATATACTTACAGATGAGGAGAACAGCAAAACCAAAAGTGAGTTTAAGTTCAGAGTGCAAGAGATATTCTACCTGAACAGTTCAGAATAGTAATAGGATTATAAGTTCAACTTTACATCTTTATCAAAGAGGTCAAAGAGAAGAAGCACATATAGATTGAAACTAGGTTTACTACAAAAGAGAATCAGTAAATGAATTTATGGTTGGAGATAACCAACTACATGTGAATGTTAGCACGAATGCAACTTGATCCAGTTCATTCTATGATGCATGACTGCCTTTATCCTGCAAGATCATCAATAGAATCTTTGAGTTCAATTTAATAGACAGTGAATCTTTATTTTCCCTTTCTTTTTCCCAGTTATTTCTCACTTTATTCAAATTGCGGGGAGGGTTGGGGGTATCTGGAATGAACTCAGGACCTTGTGCTTACCAGACAGGTGAGGTACCACTGAGCTACTTCCCCGGCCCCCTTTTTCAAATCTGAATTCAGGGCTGTATCTGATTTTCTCCAGTGTTTCAAATGCATATCAATTCACAGCATTATTAGCTTCTTTGGTATGATTTGTGCTTTCTGGTGTTTTTATTTGTCTTTTTTTGAGGGAGTGCATAACTACAATGACTAAGAATCTAAAAGCTAGTGTTACAGAGGTGAATTGCTTTTTCTTCGGGACTACTTAGCAGGGGCATGTAGCAGGTAGAGGAGACAAGTGACAGCAAAATTTAGCTATTTGTTGAGAAGTAGCATTTCCACAATTATAAATCGCAATAAAATAATTTCCAGAGTTTTGGGGCACACTAGAAAATCACACAAGAAAAAGATAATAGGAAACCTACTGGGATTTGTAGATCCATTGGCTTATATTTACTGCTGAATTACTTTCAGTCTATAGCCAAGCACTAAAAAGCATATTTATTCTTTAAAAAGTGGCATGTTCTCTATATTTCAGCAGCTGCTTGAATTGGGAAAATTTTGACTCATACTATCTGAGGAAAATAAATGAATACATTAGCTGCAACAATAACCTATATGAGCAGTATTTTTTAAAGAATTTTGTCCAAAGACATGGGGAGGTATTATTGAAGCAAAACTTGATATTTTTGCTAATTCGTAGGCTACACTGGTGAATTTGCAGTTGACACAACAGTCTCCGTCACATGGCAGGCATGAGAAGAAAGTACTGATTCAAAATACAAAAGCCCTACCTGCCCTGGCCCATTTCCTTCCTCATGATGGAGCCGGTTGGATTCCGACAGGGTCCCTCTTGCCAGAGCCTGGATTCTCATAATGTGAGTGATTCTTTCTCCTTGTAATTACTAGTAATGTTGCTGGGTAAGCTAAAGATACACTGAATAGGATGGTACTACAGCTTTCTACGGCAGGGCATGTAAGACAGAATGTAAGATAGCCTTGCTATTTACATCACCATAGAATTGAAATGCAATTTTTGGATCAGCTCCCCTTGCTCTCCTTTTCATTTTTATCTATTCTCTCCTCAGTTGCTTTATGTGATATCCATGGCACATTTTCATGTGACTGTCCCTGTTTGAAATGGTTAAAGTGAATACTATCACTTTACCTACATATCTCCATCCAAACATTCATCATTTGCCATCAATGAAACAACTGCCTAATGCCTGTACGCATTTCTTACCTTAGGAATGACTTTATCCATTGAAGATGTACAGTTGCTTGATATTCAACCTAGAAAAGCATTTAGATCGGTCCAGGAAAAGCTTTGTTGTATATCTACCTATGAGTTGGCCACCAGATACAACTAATCAATCCAGGGAACATGTCACTGATACATAAACTTTTTGAAACATTTCCCTTTAGAAAAGCATTTTTAATTGTGGGTTCTGCAAGAAATGCAAGCCAGAAATTCCATTCGATCCAGCTACTTCTCTTCTAGGTATTTTTCCAAAAGAGCTAAAGATATACTACAGCGATGTACACAGACCCATGTTTATACCAGCATAATATCTGAACTTTGGAAACAGCCTGTATGTCAATTAATAGATGAATGGATGAAAAGAAAGTGGAATTTACAATGAAATACCGCTCCGCCATAAAGAAAGATGAGCTTGAGTCATTTGTGGGGAAATGCATTTCCCCAGGAACATAATGTTTAAGTGAAATAAATCAGTTTCACAGTGTGAAATATTGCATCGCTTCTTTTACAGGAGAAAGCTAAAGTCCAAATGAAAGATAGATAATAGAAAGTAAGGGGAGACATCTTCCTGAGAGGGAAACAAGAGATGGAGGAAGGGGGAGGGAAAGGAGAAAAGTAACTAAGAGGTGGTAGATGTACGTACCAACTCCACACAAGGAAGATAGGCATCGAGTATTGCAAACACGTACAGAAAAGCGGGGTCAAGGGATGCATAGGTGGTACAGATAGGGAAGAAAAAGAAGAAAACATGGAATTAAAACATTATGTAACTTACCAACGACCCATAAAAAATCTAAATATTATGTACTACAACAATGTACTAATTTAAAAAAAAAGAAAAATTTGCTTCACAAACCCTTTCCTTGAAGTCACAAACATATTTTACTCTATTTAAATTACTCCTATTTTTAAAGGGTTTGCTTTCTGAAAAGTTATGCCTATAAAGGCAGCCCTTTTAGATTTTCAGTGAACTTTTTTTTTCTTACTTTGCAACCAGTTGCCTACTTCAGACAACCGTATGCCTCTTTCTTCATCTTTCTTGGACTATTATTTCTGTAAACTCCTATTCTAGTTTTTTCCCATCTATCTAACTTCAGAGTTGAAGACTTACTTTGAATTAACTCATGGAGGTTAAAAAGCTATTTGACCCTATTTTAAAAGTTTTTTGAAGACTCATTCTAAGAATTGGTAAAGTAAATTGCTCTTCTCTCATTACATGGGCCCTTCTCACTGCACAGAAACGTGCTTAATTCTAACCTTTGGTCCCTTGAAGATTGAGTACTTTCAAACTTCAGTATATATTCTTTTTCAACTCAAATTGTTACCAAGACTACTGACACCTTCAGATATTATTAGCTTTCTAAATTGCTACCAATCTCTTTAGCATTTACACCGTTGGAGGAAAAGCACCAGAGTATCCTACCGATCTGAGATCAGGGTGAAAGAGGGGAACAGCTATTAGAGCCTCTTGTCATTTCCTTAGAATCAATGTAAAGAATAAATGTCAACATTAATTTACTAGTTAATTAATATTAGAGTTAATACACTGTAAAATTTCTGGGACATTGTTCAGAATCATTGTCATAAATTCAAACAGGAAGATGAAAGGAAAATAATAAATATCAGTGTGATTTTTTAAAAATCCTCCTGAAAAGTGAGGGACATTATGATTTATTTTCTGATTGGTTTGTATGGAAGAAGTCTAGAAGTTTCCAGGTCCATGCATGAGGATTTATTCCTCCCTCTTACATCTGAATGAAAATAATAACAGTCAGGTTGTTTAAAAATTCTCCAATAAAAATAAATCTCTAATACTAAGCCAACTATAATGCAATAGAGTAAGACATCAAAGTTATCATAAGGAAAATATAATAATACAGCCTGGCATTTCTGTTGCTCTTTGTTACAAACAAGCACACAGTTTAGCTGTAATCTAAGTTGTGACTCTTCACAGACTCTTCAGGTTACGTTGAGGAGACAGTGAGACACTTCACTGGGTTTACTCAATTAAAGTTTTCTTTTCCAAGCTGTTTTCAAACACAGATAGCTGTAACCATGTCGGCAAAGATGCTGAATTATTGTATACTAGAATCTCTCTTCCACATTAGCCAGTGAATAAAGTGGCAAAACTCAATATCGACAGGGCAGAACAAAGCCAGAAACAAAGTAATCAAACTAAGAAACACACAAAAGAGGGAAAGAAATAGAATTCTCTGTAAGAATGGGACTGTTAAACATTGTCAGACTTCCTGGTAATAATGCTATAGAATTTCAAAGTTTCCGAATATGGAAAGACATAAACTGTCTGGGTATCCTTTCTTTTCCTTCATTCAACTGAGGCATGAGGAGATGAAAATAAGAATCAGAGAGAGAGACTAAGTGAATTAAAGAATAACAAAGTAAATATTATTTCATGCAAATAACTATATTAGGGCTGCCTGAAAAATTGTTGGATGATACTGAAATTTAGAAAGTATCATTCCATGGAATTTTATGTCTTCCAATTGTGAAAAGTGAATCTTGGAGCAGAATAAGTAAGGATCTCTAGATTATAACAGAAAATTAACTCATTTCAGCTCTTGTATGAGCTTTCTCCTTCCATGGAAAAGTTCTGTAGCTAGAACAAAAGTAATCATCTTTGAGCTACAGCCCACTGAGGAAAACAAACAAGTGTCAAATGCAGTTGTCAATATTAAAGATTTAAAATGTCACAGTATTGCAGGCTGGGGATTTAGCTCAGTGGTTTCAGTGCCTGCCTTGCAAGTGCAAGGACCGGAGTTCAATCCCCGGTACCAAAAAATAAATTTAAAACAAATAAATAAATAAAATAAAATGTCACAGCAGTGTGCCTGAGTAAACGGAAGCTTTGAGATGAAATCTGAAACTATGCCAAAATGAATGAAATTGCTTTACACCTCTGTAAATGAGGTACGCATAGAAATTCAGTGAGAAAGGCAGAGAGAAGGAAGGAGAAAATACAGAATGAATAAAAGAATATATTACGCTTATCTGAAAAAACTTACTGACACTGAAAATAAACTAAATTGGAGAACTTACTAACTTTGACATAGACAATCCAACAATGAAGATAAACAGTGTTTTATACGAAAGAGAATTTTCCTGAAATGAAGATGTAAATTTGCTTCTTAGAAGATCGTGACACATTACAGATTTTTTTCAGACCTTTGATCTATGTATATGAAGACAATATAAATCAGACGTAAGAGCTCCTCCCTGCAACTTCTGTAGAGAGAAGATAATACAGAGGTATTTTCAGAAATGCTAAATTATTTTACAAATTGATGCAAAGTATATTAATTCACAATATAGCTCATTAATAAAGGAGTGAGTATTGTGCTCTTGCTCTTATTCTGTTGATTTCAAATTCTTTTCTACTTCAAACTCTTCTTATGCTTGAGAATGTAGAGTTGGTCATGTAAAAAAAATTAAGAATGACAAGTTTGCTCCATTCAATAATCCAACAAGCAGAAATGGAGAAAGATATAGAACAAATAAAGATGCCAGGGAGCAAACACAGCTTCTGTTGCCTAGCCAGGCTTTCAAGGTCTAAAGTGGCTTTCAAGATTTGGTGATCAATGTACCCACCATGGAACACTGACCTGAATAGTTCAGAGTAAACAGAATCTCTGGTCTCGTGGCCTTACATGCAATACCATTCAGTGCGGTGTCTCCATAACCTCCAATTCATGTGTGCTCATCTACATTGTTGTCTATGGATTTTCATTCTATTAATTCAACTATCTTGCCGCTCTCACTGACTTCCCAAGTGCTTTTTCTGTCTGTTAAAATCAGATTACATTGCACAGTTCCTCATTATAGCCACTTCCTGCGTTTCCATTGACACTTTTGTCCCATGCCTACTTCACTATACTAATCTGCAAACCTCAGAGGCCTGCATGAATCCAATGTTGCCTGCTTCACGTCTGCTTCCAGCTAGGGGAGTGTAACTGGGTAAACACACACGTAAACGCAATCATGTACGTCTAAAATTCACAATATGCAACTCAGATGAGTCTTGAAGGGTTCTCAGAAATCACTTTCTATTTCCCTATTCCATTGACCTCCTGCTCTACCACAAACCTCAAACGTCTCCCTCTAATAGTCTCACTTTTAGATAGTAATATAATTTCCCAGAAAATGACAACGAATAAACAAAACAACTAATTGTCATCTTTTACAGCCCACATCCAGCCTTCATTTTTCTAGAGCTTTTACCATTTTTATCATAGATGAAGTTTTGATCTTCTTAATCAAATCATTCCATTTATAGCTATATTCTACTCCTCATGATTTGAGAGTTATGTACAGTTTTAAACTATTGCTACCCTTCTATGAAGACAAATAATTTAAAACTGCATTTTCTTGAACAAACTCTTGATAAGTGAGGCATCTGTCTAATAATGAGATGCCTCGGAGTAGTCACATGATAGCATTTTGAAAGACAATAAATAAGTGTTCTGGGCAGAATTTAATGCCACAAGATTTCAAAATTTTGAAGTAAATCAATCGGGCCCATCATCTAATGATGAATATGGGCCAGAGCTGGATTACTGTATTAAGAAACAGTCCTCGGTCCACTCCACTTGACACAAACTCAAATATCACCTGGACTGTGACTGCCTTTCATGAACGGCCACATCCAGGGGGTTGTAACACTAGAAGAGTTCAGATTATTGCACTCATCATAATGGAAATTTTCTGAAATTTCTCTATAGACTCCTCATACTATATACATACATAACCTGGGGGCTTGTGGAGGCAGACTAAAACTGGAGTGAGTTTATCAGAAACCTTTTTTTTTCTTCTGACAGTTGTTTTGAAAGTGAGCTTTCTTTTTCTAGGGAGGGGGAAGTTTAATGTCATGTGATATATATCAGTTGCTATGGTACCTATATCTCCTCCCTCTTTTTAGGTACTGGGGATCAAAGTCGGGTCCTTACAGGAAGAGGAACTACTGAGCTAAAACCCTGCGAGGCAAGCAGCAGAACCCCTGAGGTAGATCTCCTGCCCTGGCCTCTCCTCCTTTAAAAAAAAAATGTAGCAGTTGGACTTGGCTCTAAAACCTGAGCAAAAACCAGGCCCGCTGAGCAGCAAATCGCCACTTCCCCAGACTCAGTGCTTAAAATTCACCCTGCTCTCCTCTCACCCCACCTCTGGGTGTTGATTTGATATTTATTCACCAGTACTTTTATTTAATCCTCTTGCTAAGTTGGGAGATACAGTAAGTCTATTAATGAGGGACGATAAGTTAAAGATAAAGAAAGATGCATTTTTTTCCAGTTAACTTCTGTTGATAGGAAAAGTGGGTGACTTTTATTTCTCATCAGCCTATCAGCCTTCCTTATTTGTTTAATGTATCAACCACAACTCCACTTTTCCAATAGAACTCTGATTCTAAAATGCTTGAACACTGTGATCCAGCGCAGTTTGTATAATGTCCATTTGAACAAACACAAGAGTTAAAATAGAGGTAGGTTCGTTTCAGTGTTAGTAAAAATTATGCTACTGAAATGGATTTTGGAGGATCACATATCTAATATGGAGGCAACTAGTCTTTACTTTATTCATTGGAATGAATAGTCTATATTTGAAAATTATAAATGAATGATGTAATGGAATCTAAATGTAACATAGATTATTAATAAAAGGATCTGGATAATTGTCCACACATCCTTCAAATGATGTTCCTCATAATGTATGCAAAATTAAATTTTAGTAATAATAATTGTGCAGGGTTGATACAAAAGTTAAACTGATGTTATGTTCTCACACATATACCACTGGAAAAGTTCAATTTAAATATCATCACATACATCTGAAAATAATATCTCCATGGAAAGAGAGAAAATCAGCAACATGTAACATATGGTCTAGTAAAGTCTATGTTACATATACGTCTATTATATAAATTATATATTTGTAGCATATATGTAAAAGGTACATTATATAGAATATTCAAAATATGGGATCCAAATTGGGAAACAAACTTAATTGAAATTACTTTTTATAAGGACAAACACATGTATATTTTGTTTAGAAAAAATCATCTTTTCATAAAATGTATTGAACACTGACAAGAAAGTGTGAAGACCCATGAAATTATTGAGGGCTTCTTTTGCTAAAGTCCTTTTGTGTTTCAAGTCAAGAAATATTTTCCTTTGTATCATAATTTCTCATCTCCTCACACTGCTGGTTCAGGTCTCTGGACCTTGGTCTTCCAGAGCTGTGGAGATTCTAGAGTCTCTGGAGTAGAGAGGGAGCTTCTCGCAGAACCAATGCTGAGTTTCAAAAGGCAGCACAGAGTGGAAGAAGGAAAATCTTTTTCTATATTGTGATGGAAAAGCTATGACAGCAAGTTGTCCAGAGAAGCGGAATTAATAGGACACACAAAAGACACCCTAATGCACAGAACCATGCAATGTTTCACAGTAGGGAAACCTTTTAGGACTGATTTATGAGCCAATTTCATTGTTTTGTGAATATCATAGAGTATATTTACACAAATCTAGGTAGTATAGCCTTCTGCAAACCTAGGCTATATGGTGTGAATGTGAATATAGGAGATGTGATTGAAAAATATGGTAAATATTTAAATTTTAGATTTTATTGCAATGAAAAACATATTGCCACAAATTCTCATCAAAGTACACCCTGTTGCTTCAAACACTTATCCCATTTTCTTCTCACTTTCTGAAGCAGTTCTGGAAGTCTTTATTTTTGCTGTTAGGGTTGCTTTGATGTGTTGGATTGACTCAAAAACATTTATGCTTCCTGGGCATTTTGACTGTGAGGAAGAAACAGAAGTCAAGTGGTGTCAGACCCAGTACCAAGTGGATAAGGACATACTAATAATTTATAAGCCTGTCTTCCCATTCGATGCTGCTGAACAGCAGCATTCGTAGCACTTTTGTTAAATCTGGTAAAAACACTCCTGAGAAAAGACTTCAAAAACTGCTTCAGAAAGTGACAAGAACTATAGAGTAGTGTGTTTAATTTCACAGGAGTATTTTGAGGGGGATTAATGACAATGAATAATTTACTGTTATAATTGTTTAAATTTAAACATTCACCAAATAGTCCAATCACATCTCATAAATGTGTTCTATTACTCCTAAGGCTACGATAAACAAAACTACACAAATCTGAAGGTGGTGAGTAGGCTGAAGACCCAGTAGGAGCCAAAGTCCTCACCTGAAGGCAACCAGGAGGGCAATTTGCTTTCATCAGCATAGTAATTAAAATATTTATCCTATTCCAACTCCAACACAGAAACATCTGGAATGTTATTTGCCTAAACATCTTGTTACCTGTGGCCTAGTTGACTCATAAAATTAATTACCACACCTAGTTCTCTTAAAGTTCATGACTAGCTAGCAACTAAACCTCGTCAATCTCTTAATTTCTGCGGACCTCATTCCATCACCTGAGAAGGAACAAGAGAAGCAAGATCAATTTTAAGAGTAATTAGTTCTAAAATGTTATGTCTTCATCCACATATAGCCATTTAAGCAATACAGAACTCATAATGTTCTATGGAATCAAATCAATATGAAAACTTATAACACAAGACCTATCCAAAAATATTTATTTTCATTATGTCAGAAATGCAAATGAATTTCTCTCTTATTGATCTTTAATTGTACTTCAATTTGAGCAATATGAAGAATCATTTAAATAAGTTATCAGAGATAAGACCAAGGATACCTTTGTGATATTAGCAGTGATATAAATGAAAAAGTTCGGTGAAATGAAAGAATGCATTTACACTCAGTTGAACTCACAGACTGTGTGAGCTGCTATTTGCCTACTTCCTCTATGTTGTGAAAAAATCTTATTATCAGAGGAGCTATTAGGAATTGACACATTTATAAAATACTGAGACACAAAAGACCTGCAAAGAAGAGGTTTTGTGTAGTGACAATAACAATAAAAGTGTCCCTGCAGTGGTACGGCAGATAATGGGCATCTTGCACTCTGGCCACATCTGAAATAGTGAAGTAGCTGTAGATGTACATATTGAAATGAGAAACCTCTCACACACATCTAGAGATGTGTTCACAATGATACATGTGAATGGTATTTCCTCTTAGCAGGAATTTAAGGATCATTTGGAAATCAACCTAATCTAGAACTGAGCTTTGGCTGTATTCCTTGCCTCATTGGTTTCAAATCACTCTAAAGATTTATTGGGCTGGGGGAGGTGCTGGAGGATGAGAGGAGGGTGTTACCATGTGTGTGCTGCTCTAGGTTTTCGGGTTCCCTCTTACTTGTGCATTAAAAAATGCCCGGTATGTGTTCTTGCACCTCTTTTCCTAGTGGGCATCATTGCTTATCATTCCAAGGCTAACACTGGGTGGCACAAAGTACAGTCCATGTCCTCTGCGTCTCTCTGGTCCAGCCGTACCCTTATGTTGGCTCTCTATTCCCAAGACTTGGGACAATTTCCTTTATCATCTCTTCTCCTTCGTCCTATATCAGGCTATTTCCTGCCTCCCATCCAGTAGTAGGAGATTACTATATGTGATTGTTTGTAAAATATTCTGGTTTCAATAGTTTTCGTGCCCCTTTGAATCTTTCCCAAGATCGGATGATTTTCTTACTTTATTTGAACTCTAAAACAAATGGATTTAGTGAGGCCTGTGAACTCAGGGTTAGTGTTTATTTTTTGTTTTCTTTTGGGGGAGGAAATCTGAATTACAGAGCTTCTTTCTCTTCTATATTTGCACCCACACAGAAACCTCTCTCCAGACTTTGCTCCTACCAGTCTTTGTCATGAGAATCCAGTGAAGGCTGAGAGAAATAAACCTGCAGTGATGTAAAATTCTCAGTTTCTGAATTTCTCAGGGATTTATTTTCTCATGCTAATCAACACTCATCCTTTTGCAATCCATTAATATTTTATGTCCCTGCTCTTGTGTTCCTCTCTTGCTGTCTTCCTCGCTTGCTTAGATATATGAAAGACATTCTGCCTATGTAATTTCTCCACAGGGGAAGAGGTGCTTATCTCCTGTGGATATCAAGATGCTTAGATTGTCCCATGACCTCAGCTCTCTGAAAGTTGTGAGTTTTACAGTGTATCCTACTTTTTCGCCTTGTTAAAATTGGGAACAACGCACTTTCCATTTTCCTACATCTAAGGCAAAGTGGAAACTGCCAGCTTTCTTCTATATTTTCAATCTTTTCTTCTAAATTGAATCATACCCCGCAAAACTTAAAGACTTCTTTCCGAGGAGGCACGCGCGCACACACACACACACACACACACACACACACACACCTATTTCCTATCTATTTCTGCTTCCCACTTGCCCAGCTTTAATCACCTAGTAGACCAATGATTGCTGTTGTTTCTATGTCTATCAAATTAATCTACCTACTTTGTTAACATCCTCTTTATGGTTAAATCTAATGGTCAACTTTAGTCTTGAAAATAAACCAGTCAGTCTTTAGAATGGAAAGTCCTTCTTCAAAGTGCTAGAATTTACAGAATGTTAGCAGAAAACATTTCTTACAGGAAACAAGACAGCTCTTGCAGAATTAATGTTAATAAAGAAAATATGTAAACAACAGAGAAAGTGATGGTGGAGATGTGCACAGTAGGGATTAAATGTAAGTGAATATCAATCCCAATAGTTTCAGGGAGACTGAACGGCTAAAAGGAATGTAAGAAAAATGTGAAATTATCATGTGGAGTACAATATAGGAAGTTCTGATAACATGAGCTCATAAACAAGAATGATAACATAGTAGACAGCAGAAATGTTTAAATCCACTGGAAATATAAGTTGAAAATAATATTAACATTATAAAAACAGCTGTTTTGAGATTGTACACATATGCATATGACATTATCTGAGGTCGTGGCATAGGCAAACCCACCTGTACATATACCTAAGTGTGTCATAGAGGGAAGGTTAGGAGCATGTGTAGGAAGTGAATGGTGCTGGAAGAAAGGCAGGGGAAAAATCAAGAAAACAATTTTAACCACTTATAGTAAGTCCTCAACTTACATCTGGGTTTCATTCTGGGAGATTTCCCATAAGTCAGGTTCACACATAAGTCCCACAAAATCAATCTTACACACTTTTGTCATAAACGTACAATATATATTGTTTTGTAATTCTTAGCAGTCCCCTGTACATCACCACATTTTTTTCATTTTGCTTCTGAACATCCTGGCCTCTGATTGAGCGCTGTACCACTGTACACTTTCTCACTGTACAGTAAGCACAGCATAGCACAACAGACTCGTGGATTGCTTCTGCAATTTGTTCACATTGACACATTTTTGTAATGTGAGGTCCGTTCATATCTATGAAAGTTTGCAACTTGTATGTTCATAATCCAGGGTCTTGCTGTACTTAAAAACAGCACCTTAAATTATGTGAGAAAATGTTTACAGCTAGAGGATTTAGAAAACAATCATGAAGGAAAACCTAAGGACCATCACTCCTTTGACTAGAGAGAGATTTTACCATATGAGATTAGATAGTTCAAGATGAATAGGTGGATGGATAGATAGACAGACATTAACTATAGATATTAAATCATAGCAGTATATTAAAGGGTTAACATTTCTCTTCAATGAATTAATGTGATTGTAAAAATCTCATATGAAATCCTCTGTAAACCAAGATGATAACTTTGCAAAGCTCTGCCATTTTGTCATGTTACAACTATAGAAAGTCACATGGTAAAACATTTTAGTATGACTCACACTATTATGAAAACCAATTTTTTAAAATTACATGGAAATTAAGAGATAGGTTGTAAGCTTCAGCTAAGTGTGATCTGTACCCACTCCAACACACAGTGTCACAGAAAAGCCCACTAATGAAATCACTGCATAATCTTTGGACATGGGGGAGACCTGAAGTAGTAGGTAAGAAAATGTCAAAATGTTGGTTCTGTTTTTTTCTTTTTGGGGGTGTCATTGTTTAATGAGTCTTAATGTATTTGTTGCAGTTTTATCTACTCTCCAAAAGTTTGCTTCATCTTTAAGTGTTGAAGTTCATACTCTGGGTGCTACAGTGAACATTGCAGTTTTCAACAACATCTTAAGTGAGTACCAGATAGAATACAGAGAACAATGCTATATAGTTTATCTCAAAATTATTCTTTAATGATTTATTGTAAATGTGATCCTTTGTTCTAAACAAGTTGTGAATATAGATCTACTGAATATTTGCTCTAAATTAATAAAAGAGGAAAGATGACTCCTTTTAGAATCAGAACTTAAAACATAAAACAAAGATGCCATCATTCCCTGCTAAACTAGGGGAAAGCTCTATGACAGGTTGCCAGATATTAAGTACCATAGCTCAGTATTCAATGGCACAGCTGGGATGGGGGAAAGGGCACCAAGACATATCTTTCAGGAGGAAAACTGTCTAAAAGGAAAATTGTATTGTAACAATTTACTGCATTCAGATATTTTGGAGGGAAGCAAATTGAAGGACTGTATGCAGTAGCTGAAACTCTAGCTATGGTACTGTGAATTCTCCATAGTAATTACTCAGACTCAGAAAAGGGAATTAAAATAAAACAAATTCAAGAAAATTAGTTATAGGTGCTGTCTACCAGTTTTCTGTTAACTTTTCAATGATAGTGTATCCAGTGTAAAGTCTGATATTTCTTCTTGCCTTTTCTTATTCTAGCCCATAAAATTCCCATTTTATTACTGAAAGTTATCTGTACATTCCTTCAAGTATTCATTTGGTTTAGTTTTTCAAATATTCTAATTTTATGACTGTCAAATAGCCAACTGATCTTTAAGTGTGCTGCCATTTCTAAAACAACTGTACAGAGGATCCCAGCTGCTGCTCTGACCCTCCAGTAGGACTGCCCCTTCAACCCAGAGCCATAGAGGAACCCAGATACATAGGCATAAATACAGTGGTGATCATGCCTGACCTCTGTGAACAAGAGAAACAGGGCCTCTCTGAGGCTCCTACATGAAAGTTGAAGCCCACTGGAAAAGTGAAGAAAATCACACCACCATAGCTGCTAAGTCAGAGGGACTAGCAACTCACATCATAACCTGGTCTAATTTCAGGGGAAAGAAAGCCAGAGCCCGTAGTAGAATGTTGCATAGTTCAACCCATCAGGATGTCAGAGATCTCAACTTGGTCCTTGCACCCAGAAATAAGCCCAAACCTCAGGGGATACCTGCTGGCTTGCTGAGACTAATTAACTCCTGCCCATGCTGTCTACTGTGTCAACAGAGGCACACCCTGAAAGAGGCCCTCTATTTCTGTTTGTACTTTTTATTTTCAAAGTAATATTTTTCACTCATTTAAAATTTTATATATCTTTTTCTCTTCTCAACTTTTTTCTTTTTCTTTTCTCTCCCCCCCATATTGATCTCCATTACTCTCCTTTTTTTGATCCTGTTCCTATCCTAATTCAAATTTATTTTCTTTCTTTTCCTTTTCTTCTCTCAATTGCCATTAGTTTTTTTAAAAAGTGATTACAGTCTCTAGATTCCCTATTGCTGTTAGTTTGTTCTATGCTTGGGAATATTTTATCCTGTCTTCTCCTTTTCTCTTCAACACGTTGCTAGATTGTGTGATCTTCCTATGTCCTCAGACCTCACTCCTATCCTTTCTCTATCCTATCTGTATCCCTCCCTCCCCAACTCCTTCTAAATCCCCATCCTGAAGATTAAATTTGTTATATTGAAGAGTTTATTCACTATAAACATATTTTGGGCTGGTCATCAATTTTGATTTCCTTCACATGGTTAAAGTTGATAAATTAATAACTATCACAAATTGTGATTTTTCTAAGCTGTGCTTAATGCTATTGTGTTGCTGATTGTATCACTTGAGCTAAGCTGATGTGCTTGATCCAACCAGTTTTCCTCCCTGGTATAATGAAAATGAGTTTGCCTCAGAGACACTAGAGACTTGAAACCTAAAGACCCGCTATATCTGGAAAATTGAAATATTAACCCAGAAATTAAATCAAGGACAGTACCATGACAAAAATAGAAATAAGAAGGCACTTAACTAAGACACATACACAGACTTCCACCCCACCAAAGGTAAACACTGGGGGAAATGAGGTGGAAAAGTCTGACAGTCAGCCATCTGGACACCCTGAACTGATAGCACAGGAAGTAAAAAAATAGATAAATGAGGCTCAAGAAAAATTCAAAACAGAAATAACCATCTGGACCCTGAACTGATAGCACAGGAAGTAAAAAAATAGATAAATGAGGCTCAAGAAAAATTCAAAACAGAAATAATTTTTGTGATGACCACAGAGATGGTGGGAAGAATGAAAGACATGATTAGAGGCCCTAGAAAAGAAACAAATTTAAAAAAAAAAAGATGAGCTCAGAACCATGATGGAAACCATGAATGCCAAGCATAGAAATGAAATGTTGAAGGCCCAGCATATGGAATTCATGAAACAGACTCAAACAGATATCCAGGAGATTACAAACTCTATAGAAAGCATTTGTAGCAGGATGAACTAATGTGAACAAAGAATTTCAGATATTGAAGATAGAATTGCAGTCAGTGACCATAAAAGGAGAGATCTCTTAAAAGCAGTAAAGGACCATGAGAAATCAATCCAACAACTCTTAGATGATGCAAAAAAGATTAAATAAGACTGATAGGAATCCGTGAATTGGCAAGAGAAAGTTCAAATGACATAAAAAACGAAAAAAACTGTTCACAGAATTAATGACAGAAAACTTCCCAAACACAGGAGAAGAATTTGACTTACAGATAAGACATATAGGACTCCAGCTAGCCTTGATTAAAAAAAAAATCTACACCTAGACATATAATAATTAAGATCTTGGAAACCCAACAGAAGATCAAAGTACTACAAGCAATTACAGAAAAGAAACAAATCACATGCAAAGAAAGCCCATTAGAAATACAACAGACTTTTCAACTCAAACATTCAAGTCAAGGAGAGCCTGGAGGGAGGTATTTCAAGCTCTAAAAGAAAACAACCTCCAACCCAGACTGATGTATCCTGCAAAACTAATTTTCAAAATTGATGGGGAATTAAGGTACTTCCATGGCAAAGGACACCTGAAAAATTTCAGGCACTTCAAACAAACTGGCACTTCAAAGACTTCTCAACAATATCCTGGGAAAAGAAAATGAAGACCACAACTCCATAAAGGCCAACAGAGCAAATATACCAGGCAAGGCAAGAAATTAAAGAGAGAGAGGGAAAAATAAAAAAATAAAATAAAAGAACCAACAACAGGAAAATAACACAATAATGAAAAGTCAATACGTAATACTTATAAACATCAGTGTTAATGGCTTCAACTCACCAATCAAAAGAAATAGGCTGGAAGAATGGATTAAAATCCAACAATATGCTGTATGAAAGAAACCCAGTTAATCCACAAAGAAATTCATGGACTGAGAATAAAAGGATGGAAAACAGTTCTCCATGTGAATGGAGCCCAGAAAAAAAGTGAGAGTAGATATCTGATTTGCAGACAGAATAGATTTCAATCCAAAACTAATTGAGAGACAAAGAAGGCCACTACATCCTTTAAAGCAAAAAATAAAAGAAGAAGAAATGACAATCATAAATATATATGCACCAAATACTAATGTCCCCAACTATACAAAGCAAATATTGATGGATATGAAAAACAAAATAAGCACTAATAAAACTGTAGTGGGGGACCTCACTGCACTGACACAAATAGACAGATCATCTAGACAAAAAAATCAACAATGAAGTAATAGAACTGAAGTCTTAGAACAAATGGACTTAGTAGATATCTACAGAGTGTTGCACCCACAAAATCAGAATATACATTCTTTTTGGCTGCTCACAGGTCATTTTCCAAAACAGACCACTTACTCACTTCATAGAACATACGTAAGTAAATGCAAACAAATTGAAGTTATCCCCTGTACATTATTATCCCCTGTATATTATCCCCTATATATTATCATAGTATAATTAAACTGGAGATCAATAGCCTAAGAAACCACAAGAACTTCACAAACACATGGAAATTAAATAACACCCTGCTGAACAACCACTGGGTCATAAAGAATTTTTAAAAAGAAATTAGACAGTTTCTACATTAAATGACAATGCCAATACAACATACAGGAATCTGTGGGGCACAATGAAAGCAGTTCTATGAGGGAAATTCATAGCAGCAAATGTCCATACTAGGAAAAAGAGTGAGCTCATATAAACAGCCTAATGCTTAACCTTAAGCTCCTAGAAAAAGAAAAAAGACCAAGACAAAGTGAAATCTCATACAAAGGAAGAAATTACAAAAATTAGAACAGAAATTAATGCAGTGGAGACTAAGAGAATATGCAAAAAAAATCAATGAATTGAAGAGTTGTTTTTTCAAAAGAATAAATAAAATCAATTAACCCTTAGCCAACTTTATCAAAATAAAAAGGAAAGAAAATGCTCAAATTCACACAATTATAAATGAAAAAGGTGAAGTCACAACAGATCCAACAGAAACCCAAAGGATCATCAATAACTACTTTGAAAACCTAGACTTCAATAAATTAGAAAATATAGAAGAAATGGACAGATTCCTAGACATATATGGAATTAAAAGTGGAACAAAGAAGATATAGAATATCTAAATAACCCCAATTACATTAAATAAAATTGAAAATGTAATTAAAACATTATCATCAAAGAAAAGCCCAGGCCCTGATGGCTTCACTGCTGAATTATGCAAGACATAGAGAGTAAAACTATCACCAGTATCATTTATTCATTTAAACTCATCAATGAAATTGAAAGGGAAGCAATACTTCCAAATTCATACCTGGAAGCAAGTATTACTTTGATTCAAAAACCAGGGAAAGACCCAACCAAAAAAGAGAATTACAGGCCAATCTCCCTAATGAACACAGATGCAAAAATCCTTAATAAGATATTGGCAAACAGAATACAGAAGATCATCAAGAAGATTATACACCCTGAGCAAACTGTATTTATTCCAGGGATGCAAGGATAGTACAACATATGCAAATCAATAAATGTAATACACTATATTAGCAGAATTAAGGAAAAAAAACATATAATCATCTCAATAGACGCAGGCAAAGCATTCAACAAAATTCAATATACATTTGTGATAAAAACCCTACTGAATATTGAAATAGATGGTCTTTATCTCAACCTGATAAAGGCTATCTATGAAAAACCAACAGCCAGCATCATTCTAAATGGTCAAAAACTAAAACCATTCACTCTAAAATCAGGAACAAGACAAGTACATCCACTGTCACCATTTCTGTGCAATATAATTCTAGAAATATTAGCCACAGCAATTAGACAAGAGAAGGAAATAAAAGGAATAAAAATAGGAAAGGAAGAAGTTAAACTGTCATTATTTGCTGACAATATGATACTCTACATTGAAGACCCAAAAAACTCAACCAAAAGACTTCTAGACTTAATTGACACTTTTAGCAGAGTAGCTGGATACAAGGTCACCACTCCAAAAATATCAATAGCCTTCTTGTACACAAACAACAGACTCACTAAGAGAGAAATTAGGGAAACAGTTCCTTTCACAATAGCATCCAAAAAAATGAAGTATCTAGGAATCAATCTAACAAAGAAGATAAAAGACCTCTACACTGAAAACTACAGCACTCTGAAAAAAGAGAAAGAAGAGGATATAAGAAGATGGAAAGACACCCCTTACCCCTGGGTAGGAAGAATTAACATAGTGAAAATGACCATACTACCAAAACTGCTATACAGATTTAATGCAATCCTGATTTAAATCCCAATAGTATATTACACAGAACTTGAGAAAACAATCCAAAAATTCATTTGGAACGAGAAGAGACCAAGAATAGCAAAATAAATTCTAAACAACAGAGACATGGTAGGGGGTATCACAATTCCCAACTTGAAACTATACTACAAAGCCACTGTGACAAAAATACCATGGTACTGGCAAAGAAACATATCTGAGGATCAATGGAATAGAATAGAAGATGCAGAAATAACACCAGCATACTCAGATACCTCATCCTTGACAGATACCTAACCATCCTCACTGGAGGAAAGATAACCTCTTTAATAAATGGTGTTGGAAAAACTGACTTTCAACTTTGCAAAGATTAAATATAGATCTTTATCTTTCCCCATGCACTAAACTAAAATCCAAGTGGATTGAAGTTCTAAATATTAAAACAGAAATACCAAACTTAATGGAAAATAAATTATGTAGAACTCTTGAAGACATGGGCATAAGAGAAGACTTTATGAACAAATCCTCAAAAGCACGAGAACTTGCACAAAGAAGAAACAACTGGAATCTCATTGAACTAAAAATTTTTGCAGTGCAAGATAAAGCACCAATAGAGCTAAGAGTCAACCTACAATGTGGCAACAATTTTTACCAGCTACTCCTCAGACAAAGAACTATTATCTAAATACATAAAGAACTCAAAAAAATCAGACCACACACACACAAAGACCTGATGCAAAAATGAGCATCTGAAATGAAGAGATTTCTCAGACAAAAAAAATTACAACTGCAAATAAATATATGAAAAATGTTTTACTTCACTGGTCACTTGAGAGATCCAGATGAAAACAACACTGAAATTCCACCTTACCCCAGAAAGAATGGCTGCTATCAAGAAGTTAGCCTTAAAAATTAATGCACTTTGAATAAAACTTTATTAGTTAGTATACTATAGATTATATATCACTAAGTGGTCTTCAATGCACTATTTTTGTTTAGGGTGTATTATTTCGTCCTGTGTATATACTAGTTTTCTTTAAGTCATCTCATTTTGCACAGTTTTTATAAGTAATCTTGGAAGTGGAATCTTGTATCCACTGTTCAAATTACAGTTTTAACAACCTCTTATTTTTTGACTTGCAGTTTTCTTTAAAAGAAACTTTTGATTTTCCTCAAGGGTTAGGTTAGGGTTAGTGTTATGGTCATTGTGATGGGGATTACTGTGCTTGCCCATTACACTGCTCAAATAATTGAAGATTCCTGTGATATAAAGAGATTGGAATTTGTGTTGCTTATGTACTGGGGGCAAGCTTATACTCTGCTGGTCATGATAGCCACCCAGGATAATATGTGAGGTCTGTAAAAGAAGTTCAGTGTAAGTCCCAGAAAGCCTTTTGTGAAAAGAGTTAATTAGACTGTGTCTCATGGATTTCCAAGGGAAACACACACACGCACACACACACACACACACACACACACACACACACACACACACACACACACACATTGAACATAAGCCCCACCACAGCATTTTTACAATCTTTGTTCTTGCTTCTTTAAAAAATCAGACTATTAGACATTGATGAGAACATTTGATGATCTGCCAACCATTTAATGCACATGAATAAATGCATGTACATATGTTGAATATACAATACAGTTTAAAAGTGTTAGCTCTGATAGTTCAGGAGGAGCAAACTCATTGTTACTTGACCTTCATTCACTTTTGTCAATGGGAAAATCTGTTTGGGTGAGCTTTTATGTATGAATTATGTGAGCATATGAGTATGTGACTGCATGTCTTTTTTTTTTTTGCATAAAACTTCTAATGGTTAGTTGCTAGAATCAGTTCAGTAGGATTCTTTTACTACATTCTCATAGTCAATATTTACTCATCCTTAAAATTAATTCCTAAGTGATCCACACAATGGTACATCTATAAAGTAGAGAGTATAATTTATATATAGATGCTTCCCCCAAAGTTTTATTTTCTGAGAAGTGGGTTTTTTGGAAGGTTATTGATTATGGTGGCTTTATAATTGACTTATTGTTAGGAGATGGGACTCTGGTCAGAAGAGGCAGTTGCTGGGGACATAACGTAGAAAGGTATATCTCTCTATATATTCACCTTTCACTCTCTACTCCCTGGACCATGAAGAAAGCAGCTTTTCCTCTATTGTGCTTGTCTGCTATGATTTTTCCTTTTTGTCAGGAATCAAAATAAACTTGTCCTTTAAATTAAAGGCATTGAGATGTTGCATATTATGTCTCAGTGATGAGAAAAGTAACTAAGACAGTGAAGTTCAGTTCTTCTTCTTGCTGATGTAGCACTAAGGCCAGTGCAAGCAGAAAATCGCATGTTAAATGAATGACTGACTTGCAAATGAAACGTTACATCCTGACCAAGTGAGATTCAACCAGGGTTTCAGGGATGGTTCAAACTACACAAATCAATAAATGTAATACATTATATTAACAGAGCCAAAGACAAAGAACATATGATCATCTCAATAGATGCAGAAAAGGCATTTGACAAAATTCAACACCCATTCATGAAAAGAAACCTATAGGAAATTGGAATAGATGGTCTCTCTCTCCACCTGATAAAAGCCATTTATGAAAAACCAACAGGCAATATCATTCTAAATGGTCAAAAACTCACATCCTTCACACTAAAATCAGGAACAAAACAAGGAGGTTCAGCATCTCCACTCCTTTAACATTAGCCACAGCAATTAGTTAAGAGAAAGAAATAAAAAGAAACAAAGATAGGAAACAAAGAAGTTAAACTGTCATTATTTGCATATGATATGATACTCTACATAGAAAACCAGAAGAACTCCACAAAAAGTCATTAATAACCAAATTCAGTAGAGTAGCTGGATACAAGGTCAATACACAAAAATCAATAGTTTTCCCATACATGAACAACAGATTCACTGAAAGAGTAACTAGAGAAATAACTCCTTTTGCAATAGCATCCTAAAATGAAATACCCACGAATCAATTTAAAGAAAGAAGTAGCTAAAACTTAGAAACTGCCCAATTGCACATCAACTGGAGATTGGATAAAAAAAATGTGGTTTTGTCTTAAATAAAATGGAGTAGTACTCAACCCCAAAGAATGAGAAACTAGAGACATTTATAGCTAAATGAATGCACATGAGATCATATTCTTAAGTGAAATAAATAGGACACACATGTATAAATACCAAATAGTTTCTCTGGTGTGAGACACTGAAAGTGTAAATAAGGGTCAAATTTATAATAGATAATTTGAAATAGGAAGAAAAGATGCAAAATGGAAGGGAAAGAGGGAGGGGTAGAGGAAAGGATATAAGGGAAAAGAGTAAATATGAGAAAAGGAAAAAATGGAAACAAAGTCTTTGTGAAAAAATGTAAAACAAAGTATTCTCTTCCATTGAGTTAGCGAGAGATGGAGGGGTTCAAGGGAGGCCATACTCGTAAATGAAATAAATAAGTCACACACGTGTAAATACTGAATAGTTCCTCTGGTGTGAAAAATGAAGAGTGTAAGTAAAAATTAAAGTGGGAAATTGATAATGTGAATAAGGAAGAAAAAGTATTAAGTGGTAGTTGAGGAGGAAGAGGTCGAGGAAAGAAAAGAAGTGAAAGGAAAAATGGTGCGATAAGAAATAAATGGAAACAAAGCTTTTGCCAGCAGGGAATTATGTATTGGTTGAAGGGAGAGAAGGTGAATGCAGAGAAAATATGAACCAAGATACATCATACAAAGGTACAAGTTCCCAACGATAAACGTAAATGCATTGTGTACTTACAATGTACCAACAAAAAATTTAAGAGAAAAATTTGTCTTCAGTAACTGAAATTAAGGGTAAATACAAATCAGGAAGGATATGACAGACTAGAAACTGAAATAAATAAAACCTCCATAATTAATATTTATAGAGTATTAATTTTAGCAAAACATAATGTATTATTTTCATGTTCATATGAAACTTCTCAAAGCTAGCTACTATTTCAACCATGAAAGAAATTTCAATTTGAAATTACTATAATCATACACATTAAATCCTGTGCTCACATAGAAATCAGTCAGGAATAAGGAATACATACATTGCAAATGCTTCAAACATATTTCTAAATAATATATAATAGATCACAGAAGAAACTGAAAAAGAAATGCAAATATATTTGAACAGAAAGAAAATGAAACAAGCTATCAAGTATATGGATTGCATTAAAACACTGATTCAAGAGAAGTGTTCAACTTGAAAAAATTTTAGTAGAATAATGTAAAGGTAGAAAAAGAAGACCAAATGAGCTAATGTCAGTAGAAAGAGAGAAATTAAGGTAAATAATAAAGGAGGTAGACATAGATATGCAAATAAAACCATCTAATCAGATTAATAAATCTTTCGTCGCACTGACCAAGAACAAAGACACACATTTACTAGATAGGCAATGTAGTGAGTGAAGGTAGAAAGAAAAGAATCACAGCATAGGCGTCATAGGATCGTTTGTATGGTATTCAAGAGGCTCCTAAAACTTTATATACATTAATTTAGAACAGACAAATTCCTGAGAAAATGAAAACTCACTCGAGAAGTGATAATCTAAATAGCAATATATCTATGACAGAAATTACTTTTGTCACCTTAAATCTTCCCACAAAAAAACAATCCTAGGACAGATTGTTTAGCTGGTAAATTCTATGAACTTTTAAGAAGATAGTAGTGTTATTCCAACTTCAACTATTTCAGAAAGTACAGAATGAAGAATTACTTGCCCTATGAGATCAGTAATTCCCTCAGATCTTACCAAGCAGATATTACAGAGGATAAAAAATTAATATATTTCACGAGCAAAATTGTTCACTCACTGAATAAATGTAAGAAAACCAAATTCAATCCGATACACGAAAGGATGAGGCGTCGTGATGCAGTAGAGGAAATAATTCTTTCCTCACTCATTGTTAGGCCGAAGCTGAGGCACCTATAGCAAAGCAGATTAACAAAAGGATAATCGGAAGTATTCATGTAGTGTTATATAAGATTTATGTGCCATAGAGACTTCATAGAGAAATGAAGAAATATATAGATAGGTGATGTAGACCTAGATATAAAGTCATCCGTGCTAGCACAGGGAAGTATGATTGAGGAAAAAGAACGAAACCTAATAGGGGCGTCGATTATGGTTTGAATTTAAATGTCTTTCAGGGCCGTGTGTGGGAGGCTTCATCACAGGCTGTGGCATTATTGCAAAAGTAGTGAAACCCTTGAGAGATGAAGTTGAATAAGAGGAAGTGAGTCGCCGTGGCTGTGCCTTTGAAGGGCATATTGATAGCCTAGCTTTTCCTCTTCGTTTGCTTCCTGACCACCACGAGCTAACTGGCTGTGATCAACCATAAGCTCCCTGTCTCATTGCTTGTGTCGTTATAAAGCCAAAGTAATGGCACTGAGAGACCATAGACTATGACTTCTAAAACTGTGACTGAAAATAAATTTTTCCTCCTTTAAGTTGTTTATGTCATGTATTTTGGTGCAGAAATGGAAAGGTAACTAAGGCAAATAGTAATAAGTTGGGAAGACTTCAACATGCTTATTTGTTCAGATGCTTCTTTGTGTCTCTCCATGTTCACAGATAAGAACATCCTCCAGAAGTAGGCTGGGCACTTCTCATTGTGGTGTTTGTATGAGGTGCTTCAGAGGTAAAGGTGAAAGTGACCTTCCTAACTCTGCTGTGTCCTTAAAAACTGAGGTGTTATAATGTGGAGTAACATGTCCTGAACTCCAGTTATGGCTAACTGGTTATTATGCTACAAATACAAAAATTGTTTTAATATTTGACCAATTCTTCCTAGGTAAATATAATTCTTCCTATTAACAAACTAATGAAGAGTGTCCCTATAACCATCAGTAAAGCAGTCATTTGATAAAATTCTGCATTCACTTATGATGAAAATTAAAGAAATTGAAAAATAGATGAGAACTATCTAATTCCATTGAAGGAATATACAATAAAAAAGATGAATCGTATTTCAAGTTCAAGCATAAAGGTAGATATTCACTCTCACAATTTTCCTTAAGAAAGTACTGGATGCCTAACCCAGAATCATAAGGGAGGGTGAAGAAAACCAAATGCATGCATATTGGGAAAAAGAAGTAAATGTCTTTATTCATAGATAACATATATACAAAGAAAAATGCAAAGCTTTTGTGAAAAGAGACTCTAGAGGTAACATTTAACAAGATAGCAAGATTCACATGCAGAAAGTTAATATGTTTTTGTACATTCACAGACAATACTGAATAAATTTTAAAATGCAATGTTATTTACAACCAAACTATGATGACTTATACAAAGAAAATGGCAAAGGAAATGGTAGTTTTGTAATACAACATCCCAAGGGTTCTAGCTGCACTGGGAGATAGATCATGAACACTAAATTTCAGCCGTGGTGTGTTTAAAAGGTTCTTGCAAATAGATGTAGAAATCCAATATAGTCACACGAAAAAATCCAATACCTTTTTAAAAATTTTGTAGGAATCATCCAGCTGAGTTTAAAATTCACACAGGAATGCAGAAGACATAAACTACACAAAATTGTTTTGCAAAAGAAAAAGAAAACCAGACTTTCAAGGCTTGTTATAAAGCTGTACTACCAAAGACAGTGCTCGCCATGGGAATGAAACTAAATATACAGATCAGTGGAATGCGATAAAATGTCAGTGGACTGGATAATTGTGCTGAGTTTTTCAGTGGAAACAGGCTCTTTGTTTCTTATTGTGTTTAATGTAAGGGACAGCAGACAACACCAGTGTCCACCCAACCCGTGCTTTCGTTTTTGTTTACTCTTGCCATTCCATATGCAAAAGTATAAAACAAATCTGTGTCGTAGCGCTTCCCCCATTCCTGCACGATTCTGAGAGAACGCCTCTCCGTGAAGTTGATTACAGTAAATTCGACACATCAAATATTTCCACAGAAGTATTTCCTGTGGACTTGTCTGTTTAACAGATCTAATCGTGCAATTTTATGGAAATTGAAAATAATCAAATTGTCCTCGGGTGCCCGTGGGACTGTGCTCTAACACAACATCGGAGAGTATCTGATTTGGTGGCAACAGTACGTGGAATTTGGGGATAATCTGTTGAAAACTATATCAAAAAAGTTTAAAGACCATTTTGGAGATTTATGGAGTCGATGATACCCATTATGAAACCAATTCCAGTTAAGTACACTAGCTGCAGCTTAATTTACATTCTGCTTTTGTCACGCTATCCAGTGGCATCAGCAATTATACCCCGTCTTTCTGCCTGGTGTTAGAATTTTAATGTTTTAAAAATAGAGCTAAATTGTATGTGGAATTAATATTTATCCAAAAAGCCAATAAGCTAAAACTCACACAAATTAAACCACTCACTAAGCACAACATCATAAAACAAATCAAAGAACGAGCAACACGGGCTTTGGGGGCTGGGGTAGGGAAGTGTTTGATTCAGTTTAGGTGTTACACAAAGGAGAGAGGGCTAACACAATAAAAACTCTTATTGTATTCGCTGTTATAATTACTTCGGTAAGGTCTTGGTGGACCAAAGTTACTTGATTTGCCTGCTGACTTTCCTGATAAATGGATTTTCCTGGATGGAATTCAAATTTAGTCATTTTATTGAGCACCTGATATGCTGTTGATGTATTAGTTTTGGATATGATGATGAACTAAAAATCAAGTTAAAGTTCCTACTCTCAAAAAATTTACCATAGTAGAAACAACATACATAATGAGAAGAAAAGAAATTGATTAAATATTATTGTAAGTAACTGTGAACCCTTGGCAAAGGACTTTGTGGAGGAAATTATCCCAGAAGTTAATTTTGAGGAAAGATCATTGTATCTTTTCCTGTGAGAAAATTAGGGTATGAGCATTGCAGACTAAGGTAACAGATTCCCTGAAAACAACTGATAGCAACTGACTCCCCACTGATCCATTTAACAGGAAAGTGACACATAGAAGTAAATGTAATGTCATTATAAAGAATATTTCTGTGAATCAATTAACTAATTTGCATTACACAGCTTTCTATATAATAGAGAAAGCTTGCTATTCTTAAAGTGCATGACAATCAAGCATAGAGCTTCTGCTATGGAAGAGAAGTGTTACAAAAAGTATTGCAGTTGTAAATTGTGCTATTGCTCCAATGGGAGTCATCAAATGAACAAAAGGTGGGATTGTTAATGAAAGGCAGACAGAAGTAACAGATCTTTTCTAAATTTTTTTTATTTCTTTCTGAAACACATATCCCCTCTGTAAGAAGAAATCAAAATCAAGTTGTGGATATTCATATATTTTAAACCAATTAGGTAAATATCAATAGATCCATGTGATATAACATTATCCTGGACTATCAATAGTAACCATCATTCAAGATGCCAGCCTTAGCATAAACTAAAGACTCCCATCAGTAGGCTAAAGACAACAAACAATAGATTGTAACAAATAAAACTTTGATGTTTCCAAGCCATGGATCAAGGGCTTTGTGTCCTGTAGACAGTGATGACCTTCACCTTTTAAAATCTTGGCCTGATAAAATAAGTCTGAGTCATGTGACTGATGAAAAACACACAGGATGCTTATAAAATTAAATCATATTCTCTGTCAAGTCACAAATGAAGAATCACTTTTTAGTAGATTATTGGGTCTAAGAAAATCAATGATTCTGAATCTGGGTTAAGCATTTAAAATATTTGCAGGCATCCAGAACCACACTTCATTCTGCTCCCCTTATTAATGATAGAGGGAGAAATTAAGTTGAGGTCAACCAACCAGCTGGAAACTTTTATATTTCTATCAGTGAAATATCTGAAGGTCCTTTAAAGTACTTGTTCTAAATAAAAGTGAAATCTTTGACAATACAGAAATGTCAAAAATTAAAATGAGTATCAGACAGCTTTCTCTTCTTATTATAGCTTGTGTCTTGTGGTTTTAATGAGGAGTAATGAGACAAAACCAAGGTTAGGTGAGCCTAAGCAGAACGTTAGGAACAGTTATGCAGCAGTGAGCTCATTCGGATGTGAGGAGCATCCCGTGGCGTCTCCTTACCTGAGTTAGTTCAGTACAACCTGGACAGAGCACACTGGACACCATGCTACAGGTTCTGTCTTGTACTACAACTACACATAGCAGATAACCTACTGATTTGGATTTGGATTTTTGAGCTGGGGATTTAGCTCAGCGGTTCGGTGGCCTTCCTTGCAAGCACGAGGACCCGAGTTCAATACCCAGTACACACACACACACACACACACACACACACACACACACTATATTTGGATTTTAAAATAAACATAAATTTTCAATCTGTAATTGTTTTAGGCTATCTGTGATCTCCACATATAGATTATATGAAGGCAATGAGCCGTTGTGTTTAAGGTGTGATAGGATTTGAGCTTATTTGGCTATGGAGGAACACACGATTTTTTTTTTTTTCATTTTCTGATGTCCTCTTCAATCTTCTTTAGCTTTTTTTAGGCCTTTTGTAGGTCAGTTATTGTGCTAGGTGTTTTACTAATAAATATGTAGAGAAGTACATTTATTTTTTGAAATCTCCATTTGCTGAATATTTCAGGCGAGGAAGCTTTTGTCAGTGACTGTAATATGGCACAGACAGTCTAGTAGCTAAAAAAGACATAAAATGAGTGAAAGAATAAATGTCAACTGGTAGGGACCACTGTGTGGCACTAGTTTAATACTTTTTCTACTGCAGGATCTTATACTATCAGAAGTCAACCTTTCTGCATCAGTAATGTCTGAAAATGTTGTAGAATATAATTAGATATTTAATAGAGTATAAATAGATAAGATTCAACACTATTACCATATAGACTATGTTAGTCAATGCATTACATTTTATAAATTTCCAAATCACTTTTAACTCTCAATTTGTGATAACATCTCTGAATATTTGATGAGTGCCTGATAAAAGTTTATCCTTTCACTGGGATACACTTAAGAAGGCAAAAAATAAGAAGAGATGAGAGTAAAATATGCACAGACCAATGAAAAGTCATTCACTATAGCTTCAAAAACTAAATACTTAGAAATTAAACTAACCAAGGAAATGAAAGATCTCTAAAAAAAGCTAAAGAAGATTGAAGAGGACATCAGAAAATGAAAAAAAAAAATCATGTGTTCCTCCATAGCCAAAATTATATTGTCAAAATTGACATATACCAAAAATGACTTAAAGATTTAATGCAATACCTATGAAAATACCCACAGCATTCTTCACATAAGTAGTGAAAAGCAGTTCTAAAATTTTATAGAACACAGAAGAGACCTAGAATAGTACAAACAATCCTGGGCAACAATACCAAAGTAAGAGACATCACAATCCTGGATTCCAAGTTATACTACAAAGCTGTAATCATAAAAATGACATGATACTGGCACAAAAATAGACATGTAGATCCACAGAAGAGAATACAGGATGTAGTTTTTAAAAATGCATATATATCCATGTAACCTTTTACCAGAGGACTTGCAACAAATGCAAGAAAGAAGAAAAAGGCTTATTTAATAAATGGTTCAGAGAAATCTCATTATCCAAATGCAGGATTTTGAATCTGTAACCATATCTCAGCACATACTAAAATAAAATCCAAATGGATCAAAGACCTAGATGTAAAAACAGAAATAATCTACTGGAAAACAAAATAGGAAGAACGTTTAAAAGATAATGATGGGCAAGGGCATTTTGAACAGAGCCCCAGTTGCACAAGAAATAACGCCAAGCATCAGCAAATAAGATCATAACCCATTAAATTATATCTGCATTGCAAAGAAAACACCCAATGTAGTAAAGAGACAACAGGCAGAATGAGGAAATATTTTTGCCAGCTACTCCACAGACAGATAGCAAATACCTAGAATATGTAAAGAACTTAAAATGATTAGAATCTTATAAGGGGCAGTTGAACTGATTAGACACTTCATGAAAGGAGTACAGAAAAAGGGGCTGGGGATTCAGCTCAGTGGTTGCACCACTTCCCTCACAAGCACAAAGTCCTGAGTTCAATCCCCAGTACCAAAAAAAAAATTAAAAATAAAAATAAAAAGGTGGGGTACAGTAAATACAAAAAATGCTGAGCAGTTTTTGCAACCAAAAGAAAACTGAGATTTCATCTTGCTCCAGGAAGAAAGCTATGATCCAGAGCTCAAAAAAAAAAAAAAAAGAAAAA
>NW_022900922.1:3782588-3789528 GCF_012274545.1 Fukomys damarensis | reverse complement strand
AAAAAAAAAAAAAAAAAGCAAAACCAAACAAGCAATGAAACAAAACAAATACTAATGAGGCTACAGGGCAAGAAGAACCCTTGTACATTGTTGGTGCAAGGTAAATCAGTAAAGCACAGTGGAAATCAGTAGGGAGACTTCTCAAAAAGATAATACTAATAGTTCTGTTGTAACCCTCAGTGTCTGTTCTGAATATCTTCCTGAAGGAGTTAAAGATATGATGCAGACATATAACAAAGTATAGACATACACACATTTACAACACTGCAACCTGTGCTAGCTCAGTTTTGGAAGTAGCTTATATGCCTATCAGCACACAAATGGATACAAAACTTCGGAGAGTGGACACAAGGAAGTACTACTCAACCATCAAAAAGCACAAACTTGAACCATCTGTAGGAAAATGGATGCGTCTTGAGACCACAATGCTCTGTGCAATTAATCAGACACAAAGGGTTCCTTAACACTTGATTGCTCTTATAGGAGAAATGCAAAGTATAAATCATTTAGAGACCAAACATATCTCTGAATTATGCAAACCATTATGTATCTTAAATGAACAAGTTCCACATAAACATCGGTAAGTATAATGTGACTAAACTATTGTCTAAATGTTGATAAATATATTGAATGCTAAATGACACTATCTTAATTAATTATATATTACACTCTGGGATTTTTTTTTTTCTTTTTGGATGAAATCTCTCAATTTTACACTCTCAAGAAAAAAATAAACAGGATTTTGTTTCCCATTCTGAAAATATTCTAGGTCTGATATCAAATTTCCCTACTTTCATTACCACATTTCCATTACAGATGCTATCTCTGAAGACCAGGTTTATTTTATAAATGTTTACTTATTATAGAATGAAGTGAGTCGGGTGAGTGGTGCACCCCTGTAATCCCAGCACTCAGGAGGCTGAGGTAGGAGGATCACTGAATTTGAGACCAGCCTGGGCAACATAGTGAGTTCCAGGTCAGTCTCAACTGTATGGTGAGACCCTGTCTCAAAAAACAAAAAAACAAAACAAAACAAAACAAAACAAAGCAAAAAAAGTAGAATGAAGTGATCTCTATTTACATACTTTGTAATAATGTAAAGAATGAAGAATCTGAGCAAATAATAATTAATAATAATAATAATGACAGAGAGTAGTAGGAACTCAAGAGAAGTCTTGTAAACATGAGGTACTGTCTCTTAATTCTCTCTCTAAAGCCAAGTTTGTCCTTTCTTGTTTCTAAAGCATCTTGGCCCACTTAGTATTCATTTTCTTAGCATATTCAAACAATACAAATAGTGCTTCCCAAGAAACAAATTTTGTATTTGGAATATCGAGAGAATCCATTGGTGGGAGAAGAAAAAAAAATATACCTATCCTCTGTATATGTTTCATTCGTACATTATTCTCTCATTCCATTGTATCTCAAGCAACTTTATTAAACATCATATACCTTTATTTTAGGGACAGGGTGACACTGACTGGATCAAACATAACCCAGAAGCCCCACAGGAGCAGAGGCACTGTAGGAAAGATTGAAAATGATGCCGTTAATCACATAGCCCAACCTCACGGTGCCTGGAGTCATTATCACACATTCAGTGCAGAATTACTGAGGTAAGGAAAGGTTAGCAGGGGAATGGGGAAAAAACATAAATCCAGATACATCCTGTGAAAGTACAAGTTCACAGTGATGAATGCAACTGTGCTGTCTACCTAAATGTACAGATACAATTTAACAATAATAAGACATACTCAAGATAATTTTTAAAAGTTCAGCAAACCTGCTTATCCTGCCATCCTTCCTACCATGAAGTGAATGATTTCACTGCAACAACTAAGTCATTTATCTCTTGTCTTCATTTCTCTTTTTCTTTGTATTGTTTATCCTCTTCTATCATCTTCTTTCAAATCTTTCTGCTTTGTATTCCAGATTCTTGGTTAGAGTAAATGACAGCTCACACCATCCAAAATGGACCATGCTCTTACATGTAATCCTTTCATAGCAGAGTCTATGGATGTTTGTCATGGTACTTATTTTTGTACCAGTCTGTCCTCTAAATTAACAATAATAAGCACTTTTTAAGAGGATTTTATGCACCAGGTACTTAAAATGATTTAAAATTCATTAGTTAAACTTAAGTTTCATTGTAATGCTATGATGTGGATTAATATTTCCAGATCACAGAGGCACAGATAATAAATTATCTGTGTACAAGGTCAATAAATAGAAGATTTGGGATTTTAATTCAGTATTCTGCCTTCAGGTTGTAAATTGGATCTCTGAATCTGCTATTCTATGATGAAGCTAAGATTTCTTTTAAGACTCAGGTTTTTAATACGTATTGCCCCCAAAATTTTCACTGAACCACTCAGGAACTACCTGAGCTGGATTTCCTTAACAACACAAAACAAAACAACAAACCAGCACATTTCAGACTTTATGTAAGATTTACTTTTCTACACAGAACAAAGTCCATGGGGCCATTTCTCTTTTTCTCCTTAAGCAAATTTTCCTTTCCCTACCTTTTCCCATTCCTTCCATTTTTATATTCTAATCACTCTGATAAACTGTTTTATTCTGAACAGATTGTAGTGACACTTTTTTTCTTCAATGAATCCAATCATTTCTATTTACAGATGAGGTGACTGCTGAGAATAGTAAAGGAACTTTGTAATGTAAGGAAATGGTGAAAATGACACTGAAACCCAGAAATTCTGATCCCAGAGCAGATGTTGTTACAAAATAACATTTAAACAGAAAAATAAGACACTACCTCAGTTTCAGCTGATTGAAATATTTCAATCTTTCTCTCTAAACAAGTAAATATTTCATGGAGTTCAACAGTGTCTTCATTCATTCTATACCACTATAATAACATACCAGAGGGTGGAAAATTTATGATGAAAATAAGTTTCCCTTTTCTCAACATTTTGGAACCCCAAGACATGGCACTGAAATCCGCTGCGCTCCCAGTGAGGGCCTTGGGCTGTGAGAACCCGGCGCATAGAAGGGCACACGTGTGTGATGGAGCGAAGGTGACCTGCTTTACCACAAACCACTCTCATGGTAATGAACTAAGTTCTGTACAGCCTAACTCATTCCTACCATGCCTAATTCAGGATAAGAAAAACTAACCCTTTTGCAAGGAAGATTTCAACCCACTTAGGTGAGTAGTGCCCATCACCTAAGCATCTCCTACTAAGACCGACCTCCTAAACGTCTCACCTTCTTTCAATACCATCGCAATGGGGATCAAACTTGTAGCATGTGAAACTTTAGAGGACAAGCCGTAACCACATGTCTTTGTTGAATTTTCTCATTTCTGAGACAAAAAACCCAACATCCAAAATTGAAGGAGGAAAGGTTTATTTCTGGTCACAGTTTGTAGAGGTTTCAGTCCATAATTGGTTGGCTCCGAGGTAGTGTGGGGTGGATGAAGGGCATCACAGAGGAGAAACAGTTTGTGGCAGGCAGAAGGCAGCAACAGCATCCAAGTAGCAAGTGACACGTGACGAGGGACACATTATTTCTGTCCCTTATAATATTGTATCCAGGCTACACACGATTAGGGCAGGTAGCACTAACACCTACGACAGGACCCTGTAATCCTACCCAGAACTATGACAAACCAATCCGTGGACTAATTTAGTAAGCACCCACCCCTAATCCCAGCAACACATACCTTAGATCCTGACATCTCTGAAAAGTACCACCTATGACCATGTGTGGCTTTGGAGTGACATCTAAAGAGAAGCCATAACTCCAAACGAGCAAAAATGACTTTAATTTCAGGAAAGAATATAAAAAGTATTAATTTCATAAAAAAATAATGTGGAATTTGAGAGCATACAGCAGTAGTAATCACAATATTTGGATCATGACATCCTCATCTTTGGTTAATTTATCTGTTTCTTTTTATTTAGATGAGCACTCGTATATTTTGTGAGCCATTAATTTCACCCTTTCTTTATTTCCAAGAAAAACGCTGGCACATATTTAATATGAAATACAGCCAAACAAAAATCCAAGCAACTGAAAAATCAATGTAGGTAGAGATTTAATTTGATTTAACATAGTCACATATACTACAGTGAAATCAAAAGTGGATGGATTTTAGCAATAGTGTATTAAAGAAAAAATGCAGAGCCAATGGTTTTATTCAGATATGATCTGTGTAGTTAAATATTTAATTAAGGGGCCAGGGATGTAGCTCAGTGATGCCGCACCTGCCTGGAAAGTGCAAGGTCCTGAGTTCAATCCCTGGTACCAAGAAAAGAAAATAATTACAAAACACCTTCAAAAGATTATTATAGATATGTAGCACTACAAAAAAAAGGAAAGTAAGAAAATGCTTATGGGATGTAGAATGATGGTCACGGTCAGTATGGAAAATTGTGAGCACATGGCACAGAAACCACAAAATCAGAAAGGGGTCATTTTTTTAGTACCAGCGTCACTTTCTTCCCTTGGTAAAATAACCAACTTCTGAAATTCAACAGTTTGCAACATACACTTTAAAATATGTCACTTTGTCACGATACTTTTTCATAAAGATAATTCATTCAGAGATCAATGCCTGTCAGCATTCCATACTGACCGCCGTAAAGTGTTATAAATAATTTTATATAATTAAAATCTCAGAAGGGGGGGAGTAGAAACTTTGTATTTTTTTACTCCCAAATAATTGTCACCTCTCTTGAAATGTACATAGATCTTCTAAGCATTTTTGCTCAGCAACTGTTTATTATCCCTCGATTGCTTATGTATCCAGACTTATTCATATTCTTTAAACCATAGGAAGCACTTCATTCATTACTGTAGCACTGAATATAAAGGGTGCTGAGTCAGATGAACTTTTAGTTCTAAACGTCCTGCTTTATATGTTCAGCTCTTGCAAGTAAAATCGGTTATTTCCTCTGATCTGAAGAGAGAATAGAGCAAAATTGAATGAGGGAGTATAGAGATTGTTCAGTCAGAAAGACAAACCTGACATTAAAATTTGTTTCTACTTTAATGGTTCTTCCATGAGTTTTTACCACTTACTAACCAGGATCCCTTTTGAAGCTTGCTGATGTCACAGTGATGCTTTGCCTGCAGATAAACTTCTATTAATAAAAGTTAATAAATTTGCAGTATCCCTCTTTTGAGGCAGGTATTCTCAATTGTATTTCTTGCCTATATTTTTCTTTATTTTCTTCTAGCCCTTAATTCCATTCTTATCTTTGCTCCTAGAGCAATCAATGGATAAAATAAACTTGCAAAACTTCAAAGGGATTTTATAGGCTCACAATCAAAGAGCTTCAGAACCTGCACCCACAGACGCTGTTGTATTACTTGGAGAATATGGAATGAGGCCAGACTTTGTTTTTGCAGCAGCTTAGACTATAGCATAGGTGTGGAGGGCAGGAGAGATGTGTTGGGAGTGAGGGGTAGAACTAACAATCATAGCACATTGGACTTCTTGTGGACATTATTTATTACAGATTTTATACAAAGGCTACTGCGTGAGGTTCTGGAATTTACAAAGTACTTGCAAAAGACACACAATAAAAGAGATGTGTGTGGAGGTGATACGAGACATGCTGACAGCACAATCGCGACACAGGCTATCAGCACCCAGGTGATGGAGCGGTTTGTTCTGTGCAGAGGGAGAGGTTCATGTGAGAGTTTTCATTAGAAATCACCAAGAATGTGTAAATTTGAGTCTACACTGCAATTCAGCAAAGACAGAATTAGAGGCAGAGAGAATAGGATGCAAAAGAAGAAACATAAGGAAAACAGAAGGATGCATGGAAATCAATCCACTGTAGATTAGACAAAAGTAACCAAGGATGAACAGAGAAAATAGGCTGGGGACAGGAGCAACGCGTCTGATGTTTCCAGTCACAGAGGCTCCACTATGGACTGCCACGTAGCTAGTTTCTGTCAAGATGGGACACACACGTGTAAATACCAAATGGTTTCTCTGGTGTGAAAAACTAAACGTGTAAATAAGTTTCAAATTGTATAACTGATGACATAATGTAGGAAAAAAAGGGCTAAAGGGGTGGCGGAAGTGGGAAGGGTAGGGGACCTGAAAGGAAGGAAAAGAAAAAATATGAGAAAAGGAAAAAATGGAAACAAGGTCTTTGTAAGTAGGGAGCGGTGGAGGGGCTGAAGGGAGCGGAGGGGAATGGGAAAAAATGAAAACCGAGATACATCATGTAAGGTGCAAGATCCCAGTGATGGATGGAACAGTACTAAAAATACCAATAAATTTAATGAGAAAAAAAGATGTGCATAGTGAAACTTTCCGTTATTGAATGCTTTCATTTCTCGAACCAATTCCTAGAGTAAGTCCATTTTAACTTGCCTTGATCAAAGATAGAATTCCAGCACAGTCTGATGATGCGTGAAAAAAAAAATTAATATCATACATTTGTATTGATACCCTATACCTCCTCACCTCCTTTTAAAAGCTTCCATTGTGCCTTTAAAATCTCTACACCATGTTTTTCCATTCCTGACACATGTATCAAATACGTGTGTGTGTGTGTGTGTGTGTGTGTATTTCTCCTTTCACAAGGCCACTATCAAACAACTGTTTTAATTGTTTTCTTCTGTAAGTCACTAACTCCTTTGCCCTCCCTGATTTCACATTATACCTTTTCACCCCTTTGTCGCTGCTGCTGTCCATATTTTGGAGCACTTTTTCGTTAACTGATAACCTCATTTCTTCCAATATTACTATTGGAGGCATCAGTTCTGAAAACCTTGGTCTTTTATTTAGTTTTTCTTCTCAGATTCAAAACTATTTTTTCTTCCATGGCCAATTTAGGCAACCAATAATTTAAAATAATCCACTCTAAAATACTGTTTTTTCTTTACATTTGCAATACTATTTTTTCCTCTTCAGCTTTTCATTAACATCAAGACAGAAATTTACTTAAAAATATGT
>NW_022900922.1:3647329-3782488 GCF_012274545.1 Fukomys damarensis | reverse complement strand
CCATTATAATACATTAAAAATACTCCAGAGGCTGGGGATTTAGCTCAATGGCTCTCTTGCCTTCTTCACTAGCACAGGGTCCTGAGTTCGATCCCCAGTACCAAAAAGAAAAAATTTCAGCACACTTCTATCACTCTCTCATCCTCCATCCAAATTCCATCCCACCTTTAAATTACCTATCCATTTGTCTATACCTATGGATGGTAAAAATTGCAGGAGAAAAATCATTCATTGTGAATATGTTTCTGAACCAAAAATAGACTGGACAAATACCTTGACACAAACATGAACTCGGAACACAATACTAAAGTATAATATTGCTAATGAGTCTACTTTTGGACTCCAGCTTGCCTTTTCACATGTCCCTCTTATCGGTCAGTACGTTCCCCCTCATTTTCAGCTCATGACTTATCGCCACACTTCTTAGACAAAGTAGAATCAGCAGATATGGACTCTTATTTGAAAACACCAAGTACGGCTCAGTACCATCCCACTCACACACTTCTTGTCCTTCGGTTACAGTGAAAGGGATAGTTGTGTCTGTGTGTGTGTGTCCTGTCTCTCCACTGCTTGGCTTTTCTTTTATGACATATTGTCAAGGACTTTCTCCCTACAATTTCCTCTGTCTCTTCTGTATCATTTGTTTCCCTCTCTGCCTGCTCTTCCAGACAATGAAATACTTCAAATAAATTCTAGGTGACTCCGTCACCATTGTCCTCTTCAGTGGAGTTCAGTAGTGCTTCCCTCACCATTTAATTGCAGTCGCTCTTATCAAAATCGACTGTCCTTGAATCACTCACAATAAAATTGATTTGATTTTGAACTTCGTCTAGCCTACTTTCAGCGGCATTTGCCCAAGTTGAGCACATCTTCCGATTGACATATGCATTTCCTTTACGAAGACATTGCCTTTCCTTTCGTTCCATCCATCTTTCTCTTTCTCTTCCATTCTCTTTTCTCTTTCTCTCTCTTTTCCTTCCCTTCCCTCGTTTCTTCTGTCTTTTCTTTCTTCCTTGTTTTGTTTTCTGATTCTCCCTCTATGACATACGTGCTTATTACTGCTATACTGAAAAGTCCTACATGTAGTATGCCCAGTTTCTGCTTTTGGCAGTCTTTGCATCCTTAAATTGTTTTTATCTACTGTTAGAGTTTGGAAATACCTTCTACAAACTCGATTTTGTCCACATGCTGTGTAGAATATTTCTCTTACATCAAAATCAGATGATGATAATTCTTTGAGTCAAAACTGTTGAATGGTCTCCACATCATTCAGAAAAATGGTGTTCTCACACTGACTTGTGATCTCACACATATTGCTTCTCCGATTCCTTCTGCTTTTCTTACTGTCTCTTCTGCTATGCTTGCACCGGACTCTCTTACTTCCTTAAGCAGCCAGTTTGCCCCTGCCTTAGATCATTGGGACCATATCATTGCACAAGTGTGCACATAGATAATTGTAAATATCTTTAATTTTGTTTCAAATATCACTGTGTTGAAATCACATCCCCTCGGAGTGTAAAGAAAGCTATTGGAAAATGACAGGAAGATCACCCTCATTATAAAATGGCAATGAACTAGGCTAAATTGTTTTTGTGTCCTACTGTTTAGAGAAAGGGAACTTACAAGTGATGAAATAGGACATTCAGGCAGAACAGGCAGAAAAAATATCTGAGCCAAGCATTGAGGGTGTATCGTGGTTTCCCTCCACTGCTTATAAAAATAATACAGGCAGAGAGAAATGAGGTAAAAATAGAGTTTTCAATCAAAGAGAAGAAGAACGTAAGTATTTGGAAAATTTCTAGCCTGACCATGTTGTTTAAAGGGAAAATGCACATTCAGGGGAAGACATCAAGGGTATGGCGAAGTTGTGGTTGAATGAGAAAGTAGGTACCACAGACAGAAATCTGGTACCCCGCCTGCTACATGCTGCTGAGTACTAAGGCCTGAGGGGTAGATCTACCAGAAGTGTCTCAGGTATGTACGCAAGGGAGCTCAGCATTACTATCTCCGTGGTGCCTCCAGGCTCTGCTCCCCTCTCTTTTGAAAGATTTTTTCCTTGATCAGTCTGGCTGTGGCTGAGCTGGATACAGGCCCCAGAAGGCACAGGTGGCAAACCATCCCAAAGTCTCTGCACCGACATAACCATCAGTGCAAAGAGTCCAGGAGCTATGGAGGCAAAACCGTCTCTGCTTGAATTTCAAAGTATGCTCTGAATAGCCTTGGTGCTCAGGCAGAAAACTTTCAGAGGTACAAGGCCATAGCAGAATCTTACCTAGGTCCTGGGCCAGTGGGGCCATGGAGGTGGGGCCATTGCACAGATCCTTCATTAAGGTGACATCAGTGAAGCTGTAGCGTTGGGAACCCTGAAGGCAGCTCTGATAAAGGCAGTGGGAAAGGGCTGGCCCAGTGATCACTGAATCATAGAGCCACCTAAGTGCAACAGCAGCAGCACAGTAGAGCCACAGGCCCAACTCTACCGACACAAGGTACAGCATGGTCTGTGCTCAGTGTAACCATGAAGACAAGGTTCCTGGTACCTGTGTCCCAGCTCCTTCCCCAATGTAGCTGGAAGGTAAGATGAAAAACCCAAAAGGGTTATTATACAGTCTTACAATTTAATGTTGTTTCTCTTTTGAGTTTTTAACTTGGAACCTCTGATCGCTTTTTTCTTATATCTCATTTTTATAGTGAGAATGTTTATCCAATACCTACCCCCCATTATATTTCAGAAATAGAAAATTATTTCAATTTGACAGGTACGGAAAGCAAAATTTGCCTTATGAAAAATCATATAGAAATATCAGTTTCTTAGTTCTGAGAAATGCACCATGCCTATCCAAGAAGTCAACTGAATGAGAGGTATAAGAAATTCCATTATTTTGCAGTGCTTCTATAAATTTAAATCATTTGCAAGATAAACACGTGGTATGAAAAACTTTTTAAATGCATGTTTTAATTTCTAGCATAATCACAAAAATATTATAAAAGAATATACAGATACATTGATGGGTTGAAAGGAACACACAGAAGACTATGTTAATGAAGGCAAAAGTATAGATTTCAGTGCTTCTAGGAGACAACAGATCCTTTAGGAAGTATTCATTATGCATTTTTAAATTAATGCATTTTGTTTTAGAAAAGGTTTGGGTTCACAGCAAAATTTTAAAAAAGCAAATTTCTATATCTCCTTTATCCCCACCTAAGAACAGCTTTATTCACTATAAATATTCATTATCAACATGAGACAGTGATGCAGTTTTTGCAATTGATGAATCATTATTGACGCATCAGTAATGTCTAAATTCAAAATTAAAATAAAGGTATTTTAAATAAATGCACAGAGTGAATATGGAAATTTAATCCATATATATCTTTGACAGAAATGTATAATGATGTATATACACCATTATATTATTGCACAAAATAGTTTTGCAGTCTTAAAATCTTTGATCTGTCCAATTCATATTTCCTTAACCCTTACAACCACTGCCCTGTCTCTATAATTATGCCTTCTCCAGACTGTCATACAGTTACAACCATTTAGTATGCAGACATTTCAAATTGACTCATTTCACACAGTAATAAGCAGTTAAGATTTCTCCATTCTTCTCACTTTTGACAGATCTTTTTCTGGTAAATAATATTCCCATTGTCTGATTATAACACCAATTATTTAGCTATTAACTTATTAAAGGACATGTTGGTTGATTTTAATTTTTGGCATTTATGAATAAGGCTGCTATAAATATCTATCTGCAGGTTTTCAAATCCTTTAACTAAATTCTAAGTACAGCACTTATAAGTATAAGGTATTCAGATACCTTATAGATATAGATATACTTATAGATAAGACACTTTTAAGGATATTATGTCTGGTTCATTGACATTATGAACCAAAAAATAGTGTCTTTGGAAAGAATAAAGCCATTTCCTGTCCAGTGATCTTGGTAGAAGCCTGAGGTAGAAAAAGATTTATCTAGAAGGGATCTGTAGTTGTGGCATTTGTCCATGGAGGTAAACTAATGAGATTGATATGAAGGTAACCAGGTTTTTATGAGAATTAACTCAACAAAATTCTGACAATTTAGAGTGAAGGAGACACAGTTAGGGCAAAGTGGAAAGAAGACCTTAGATCCTGAAATTCTACTGGATGCAGGCTAGATGGGGCCTATTTGCAGGTATGTGCTCTCCTCATAAAAATGAATGGAAAACTTCAAGAGAAAGAACAAATACCCAAAAGGTAAACTGGAAACAATGGGAAATATTAAGATTTTTGAGACATAATTAAGCAAATTCCAGAGATGGACAATGTTCCCATTGACCAGAATGCCTTTATGTCACTAATTTTCTTGTCTTACATAGAGATAGAAACAGTGGTTATTTTGTGCCTGATCCATTATTTTGCACTGAGCCTCTGTGAACCAAATTCTGAAATCCATTATCATACATTCAATCCAACTATGAAAAAAAAAAGAAAAAGTGGCCAATAAACTGGAGAGCTTTCTAAAACAGAGAAAGGGCACCTAGAGAAAAAAGCATACTCCTCACATTGTACTTAACAAGACAAGACTGCATTCTTTCTAGTCATGAAAAAAAAAATCAACAAAGACATTCATTGTGACCTCTTCTATTCTATAGTCTATTGAAGATCTTAGCTGTGCCTCTAAAGCAAAACAAAGGGATACACATTGGAAAGGGGGAAAAAGTTGTATACTTTGCTATACCAAAATCCCTCTTGAAAGTTTTGAAGAATCTATAAAGAGTAAAACAAATAAATGAGAATTGACAAATTTCATATTCAAGTTTAATTACACAAGCCGATTTTATGACATGTAGTATAAACAAATGGATACTGAAATTTTGAAAATGTAGTCTTAAATAGCTTCAAAAATAGGAAATGCATGAGAAAAGTGTAAGAAAACTGCATGATGAACCAATACACAGAGACATACAAAGTATTGCTAGAGAAATTAACTAATATAATAAATGGCTCAGTAGACCATTTTCATGGATTAGAAGGCTGAAATCTAGCACAGATTCAATGCAATATAATAAATATCCTAGCTAATTATTTGAGAAATTTGAAATTTCACTTTTAATTTTCAATAAAAATTTAAATGTATTCCTTTTTTGTTAAAGAGATAGTGGGAAGACTCACATGACTTGAATTCAGGACTGCTTCTCAGCATAAACTAATCAAAGACTGTGATATGGTGCACAGCATAGGTATAGAAAACAATAAAATGTATGGATCATTGGTTTTAACTGTGTGTATCAAAGCAATTTGATGAGTAAAAGTTTTTATCAAAAAATCATTTTAGGACATATGGCTATTTTGGAAAAAAAAGTAACTCTACCCATTATCTCAAGTCAGACATTAACTATAATTACCTTGGGGTTCTATACTTAGGCGCTAATTTTGTAAAGGTTCTAGTTTAAACTATAAAATATTAAGTACAAAGAATAAAAGAAATAAAAGTGTGATTTGGGTTTCAGAGAAAGAGAAAGCTGTTATATAGAAAATAAAAATACAAGCTAGAGTCTACTTGCCAAGTAAAAGTAGTTTCTATCTTTTGCAACACCAAATTTCACTCTTGCAGGAAATACATACTGCTACATTTTTTCTTCCTTTTTCACTTTGGTAGACTTTATTCAATCACTTAATAGCTTATTGATGCAGAATTCTATCATGTAAAAAGCAAAAATGAAGAACTTCAGGCTATTTTTCAAAATACTGTTGCTTGTTAACAGAGGAATTTTTAAATTAGAAAGAAAAAAAAAACTGCACCAGATTAGGCCACCATATACACTATGATTTTTAAGAGAATCATTTTAAAATCTTTCTAAAGTCTTAGAAGAAAAACATAATTATTTAAAGGTTTGTTTTCTTTAACATATTAATTTTTTCAAAGCTACAGTACGATGCAATTACAGGTGTTTTTAAAAGTATTTTGTAGCTTCAGAAACTAATACTTCAATCATAAATTATATGGACTTTGTAGTTGGAGCTTTTTCTTTGATGATTCAGTTATTTATAAGTCATGCTACATGACAGGGAAAAACACCATCACTCCAAACCATGACAAGCCTGGTTTTAGGTAAAAATATGATCTGTTTTGCATTAATTTGCTTTATGGTATTGTTTTTGGAACAATGTAATGGTAACACAAGCTAAAAGTTTATTTTCTGAACCATCTGTCAATATGATGCCATGTTCATTTTTGGACATTGACATATGGCATAATTATTCAAGCTCAAAGTCTTGCAATAGCTTTAAAATCATTTTTTCAAACAGGTAACACCTCCTAACTCTAAATTTAGATTAAAGTGTTCTGTTTGATAGTTTCACTATATTAGGTAACAATTTTCTAGATATCATAGGGCAGTAAGAACTGATCAAAGCAGGCAATTTGGCATGGCAAATCTTACTTTTCCTTAACTTTGACAAGATTTTATGGCAGTCTTGTCCCAGTATATTCATGTCAAATAATCAAATGAAGCTAAACACCTTAAAATTCAAAATAACTATCACTCAGCAAAAACAAAAATCAACATTCTTGAAAACTTTTTCATGATGTCTTTTAGCTAGGTTTAATTACCTTCTCGTATAAGGTGACTGCTTAGCAGGCAAGGCCTTACTGAACAAAGAGCTCCCTTTCTGCTATTAAAATATTTGATTTTGGTGATGCAAAAATATGAAGAATTTCATGACAAAGAAAGTACTCATATTTTTTGACCTTGTAAAAAATGTTTTATTTTATGCCGGGTGTGGTGGCACATGCCTGTCATCCGAGCATTCGGCAGGCTGAGGCAGAAGGATCACTGTGAGTTCTAGACCAGCCTGGGCTACATAGTGAGTTCCAGGTCAGTCTAAGCTACACAGTGAGACCCTTTCTCAAAAGAACAAAAATAAAATAAAAAAACAAAAAACAAAAATGTTTTATTTTGCTAACTTTTTAGGGATTATACATAAATACATTCTGAATGGAGAATAATGTCAAATTATATATCAGGTAATTGAGAGTCAGATAGGTTTCTCCCATCAGATATATTATTGTCTTTCTTAAAAGTATTGTATATGTTAAGCTGATGCTTTTATTTTGGCCTGGTTTGGTTCTAATTCTTTTGGGTGATGAGATAATGAACTGGACACCAGCATGGCTGGTTCACTGTTTGTGGGAAGAAACCAAATGAAATTTCCAAGCAATTTGCATTTGACCCTAAAGGATGTGCCCTGAAATTTGTAGAATAAATTAACAATTAAGGAGATGGACAAACTGAAAGAATGAGACACATGAAGTTGCATTAAATCAGGCTTTTAATTTATTTTACTATATTAGAGCATTTATGTATTTCATATTTATAGGTTTTTATTGATATATTGATTCAACATTATCTCAGTGTTTAGTAGGCATCTAATCATGTGATAGACCCTGGTCAAGGCAAAAATGTTCTAGTGAGTTAGTCTTTGCTTTTAAGATTCTCTATTCTTGTCATTTTGAAAGACATGGTAATGATATGGATTCCTGTATTTTATTCATTACATTATCATGACTCACCAAACTCTTGAATTTTTTTATCTTCTTTTTCATATGCTTCCTTGAAAAGAAGGAATTAAGCCTTGGAAGTATATTTAAAAACAGTCTTTTCCTCTGGATACCATACATGCATTGAATGAAGTCTTTAAATTAAGCTGTTTGCTAGTCACTGATAGAGAAAGAAGTGATATAAATTAATCAGCGAATGAATTACCAAGGACTCTAGTTTCTTGTACTTTTCCTTTATAAATCATTTCATGGGCTGTTAGAAACTCCACGAGAGGGTGACTCAGAAGGGTAGAGAAAACAGAAACAAAAACAGTCAGAGTTATATCACCACAACTTTAGAAATAATGTAGATTAGAATGACTGTAGTTGAAACCTGAAGTCAAAGGAAATGCTGTGACTGAACTATTCTGCCTATTCTAACCCTTGATCACATCTACTTTACAAATAAGACCATTATCACTTTGTGAAAATAACTAATTTTCTTATTTTATTCTTGTATTAGTTCTTAGGGCTTCCAAACGACTGCTAAATAAGGATATTTTTTTGTTAATGATTGCCTATTCTAGCAATTAGTAGGTAACCCAATTGATAAAAACATGCCAAGAAATGAAATGTGATATAAGCATCATAAAAATCACTACAGCAAATAGAAATATTTAATTCTTTCATCCCTTAACAGAAGGCCCCAGTAAATCCGCAGAATCTCTGAATCATCTCCTCACTTATTAACTACATCTTGAGGGATGTTAGAGTATTCTCTTACCTATTGCAGCAAAAGCCCCATTATCCTTAAAACTAAAAGCAAAGAAAAGCAACCATCTTGCACTTATTACTGATGCCATTAGTGTTATGTGAAGCTAGGTGGTTGTTACAGTATTTTTCATCATAGCATATTTTTCTCTGTTCCCATCCTATATAACTCTATTAACCCCACTATGGTACAGTTCACAGAAAGTAAAAACCATTATGTACCATTTTTCTTTTTGCAGAAGGAATTGATAAGTGACACACACACACACACACACACACACACAGAAGTGCAGAATGGAAGTAAAATAATAAAACTTTATTTTGCCTAGCAAATGTCAATCACACTCAAATAGGCAGTGCTTGTGATTGACCTCCTACTGGGCTGCAGCTTCCCCTTTTATAGATTTTACAGCTATGATCTCATTAAGGTGGTTACATTTCATTTCCTCAGTTCACATTACCCATGTACAAATTGCAGTAACCAGACAGTTAACTTGTAGTAGGGAGTTTACCTCGAGATTCATCTAGCTATGTACTCTAGTGCACAGGAAGGGTGTGCTTAAGGTTAGGGATGAGGCAAGATATCCCATTTCATGGTCAGTGCCTCCAGTGTCTGTTATTTTTGAACTAAACTAAGCAGATTGCTGTAAGAGACAGCAAAAGTCATTTTACATTTTCCTAACATTTTGTAGAGTTTTAGATTATTTACAGAAGTTCTCTCTATTACCTTCTACACTCTTTTCTGTAGATCTCTCTTTTCATGATCACTGACTGAAATCCTATCTTCTATAGCTGAAATTCTATCTTCACATTCAGTCATTCTGCTGTGAGTGCTTTCTATAGAGTTTTAATCTCCTGGATATCTGAATCTATTTCATGGATTCCATTTCTTTCCTATGTGGGGCATTCATGGCTTCTATCATGGTTCTGAAATCATTTTTTTTTTCTGTTTCTTTCTAGAGTTTCTAATCATGTAGTTCATTGCATTCACCAATTCTGTAGTTATCCAGGAAATGATTTGTGTTTTGAATTTTTCTAGAGCCTGATATTGATCTGTTTTGTTACTTCCTTTGCTATGAGTTCAGGTGTCCTGGTTGCTGATTGTCAGACTTTTCCACCTCATTTCCCCTACAACTTGCCATTGGTGATCTGGAAGTTTGTATTTGCACCTTGCTTAAGTATTTTCTCATTTTGATTTTTGTTGTTGATGCTGTCCTTGGTTTAGTTCCTGGGTTAGTACTTTGATCTTCCCAATATAGCTGCTTTCTAGGTTTTGAGTGTCTAATAACTCAGACACTCTCATTTTCATAATATCAGGAAGGACAACTGATTAAATCAATCACAACCCTTTCACCCAATTGATACAAGCAGCAACGCAGTAGAGTGAAGCACAGCTTAGAAAATGACAATTTGTGGTAGTTCTTAATCTATCACCTTTAAACCATGTGAATTAAATAAAAATCGAGGACCAGCCCAAAATATGTTTATAGTGAATAAACTCTTCAATATAGCAACTTTACCCTTCAAGACAGGGATGTAGAAGGAGTTGGGAGGATAGGAATAGATAGGTGAATGAATAGGAGGAGGTTTCAAGTGAAGCCAGAGACACAGCATGTTCGTGCAAACTCTAGGAAACTATTGCAGACAAAAGTAAAAGACAGAGTGCAAGAATAAAGACAAGAATAGAACAACCTAGCAGTAATAGGGAAGCTATAAATTGTACTCACTTTCCTTTGAAACTAATGACAATTGAGTGAAGAAAAAAGAGAGAAGAAAAGAAAAAGAAAGAAGAAATCCAAATTAGGGAAGGAACAGGAACAAAAAGGGAGATGAAGAATAATGTGGGGGAGCAAGAGACTGAGTGGGGAAAAAAGAAAGAAAAAAGGAAGAATTTGAAGAATGGGGAACAATAAAACTTTAAAATTAGAATTAAGAGGAAAAGAAAGAAAAAAAATTTAAGGCCCTCTTTCAGGGTGTATCTCTGCTGTCCCAATAGACAATGTGGGCAGCAGTGTACAGAACTAAGGCGATTAGTCTCAGCTAGCCAATGGCAGACCCCTGAGATTCAGGCTGAATTCTGGCTGCAAGGCCAAGCTGAGCTCCCTGACCTCCTGCAGGGTTGAACTCTGCAAGGTTCCAGCTGCCCTTCCCCTGAAGATAGTCCAGGTTCTGATGGAAGGTGGTGATCCCTCCAACTTACCAACTACGGAGGTCTGGTGTGGCTTTATTGCAGTTGTTCACTTCTGTTCTATCTTCTGAAGCTGAGTACAATGGTTTTCCTGATCACCTGTGCCTCTACAGTATGGATGCAGGCACCAGCACAACCAGGAGGTTCAAGAGTATGGGGGATGGGGGATAATGCAGAGGCAACCATGAAGCTGGGTAGTCCTCAGCTCTGCTCTGATGATGACCCAGGCCCTGTAGTTTATTTTTAAAATGCACTGTATTGTAGGATATCAAGTATTCAGTATTGAGCAAAAATAATTTTCAAAAATCTGTCAAAGGGTTTATTTCACTGATGATAACAAGTAAAAAATAAACAATACGTTCTTATACCTTGCTTTACAAAAAGCTGGCCAGTGAAAAGTGTTTATGGCAGACATGTTATTTAATGATAATAAAAAACTTAGATAAAGGGGGACACGGAAATATTGGTTGTCATGGGAAACTGTGAGTAGTCCAGAAAAACATGACAACTTGATACCTTATTTATATATAAACACATAAAAAGCTGACTTCAGTATTGGAATATCTTACATGTTACATGCTTTACCTCTGCTGCCTTTTGCTAAACAAACAAATAAACAAAAGGAACACTATTATGGAAGGCTTTTGTCTATTTTCTAGAAAATACAACAAGTACAGGAGGTTTGTGACATTTTTTGTTTTTTCTTCTTTCTTGGGAGAACTCAGTAAAGTATATTTTCATGGAGACCAACCCAATGACCATGACTATTTTTTGCCATTGACAAAAATTCATTGGTTCACAGAAAAGTTGGTTTCCAATAGCTGAATTATGAAAGAAAATATAGATTGTGTAAATATTTTGCTTATTCCAGTTGAAGGTCTTCTTCAGCTATGGTGGAACACCTTAAATTTCCATCTTTCTGTAAACTATAAAACTGTAAATAACATTTGGTAAATAACAGAGACTTGTTAAGGTACGCTGAGTTGAATTGGAAGTGGCATAGTGTTATCACCTGGTATATGCAAGCTGTGGGGGTCATAGAAAAATCCAGGAATGTTAAGATAAGAGGCAGTTTTGAAGGTGAAAAAGAGAAAAGCATGTAATGTCTTTTGAACAAAGAGAACATTGGTTCCAGGAACTCATAGCTGTGGATGTCCTTTCCTTAGTGTAGATAGTGTGTCCCGCAAGTGTTTTTGTCCATACATCTGTTTGTCTTTGTGAATCATGCAACAATCTACAGTTCACCAAGTCCTTGGTAAAATTTCTTATCACAGACTCATGTTCATAAGGACTTTTCAGAGTCCAGAACAGTTCTCAACATGGGCACATGTGCTTGAGTGTCTTCTCCTCTCACTCTCTTGACTCTTCTTTCTTTGCATTTGACACGTGACTCCCATCTTGAAGTTGACAATTTTCAAAGAAAAGAAAGAGTTTGAATGGTATGATTTGTCCATATTTCTAGATTTAGATTTCTGTAGTTTTAATTTTTAAAACTTGTATAATAATGACACGAAACCAATTTTGAGTTTAACAAAGTGTCCCAGTGTACAACATTCACTTTTTGGACTGTTTCATAATGTCAATCATAATTTTTACATTCAAAACATGAACTCTGTGTGTGTATGTGTGTGGTACTTGGATTTGAGTTCAGAGCCTTGACACTGAGATACATCCCTTTTTATTTATTTTTTTATTCTGAGAGAGAGATTAATTCTAAATCGCTAAATTTCCCAAGCTGGGATTGAACTCATTATCATACTGCCTCAGTCTCCCAGAGTGGTGAGATTACAGGACACACAACCATAGCCAGTTAAAATCATTCAGATTTAATAAATGTCAACTATGTACATAAAACAATTCTTTACACCAAAAAAGGTAGTATTTACCACTTAAGTAAATTCTTTTCTTTTAAAATATCAACTTAAAATATGTTAAATAAATATAACAACTCCACATAAGGAATGCAAATGTAGAAAAAAGTGGAAGGGGATCAAGAGATGGATGCAGGGGAAGAAAGGGATGAGAAAGGAGATGAAAAAAATTAAGATGGATCAAGTACCTCTATCCAGAAATGCAACCATCTGCTAAAAATCTTACTAAAAATGAAAGAAAACAAATAATTAAACTAAATATTTTAATCTATGATATTTAGCTGAAATTTGAGAAGAAAGCACTACTATTTCCAAATTATTGTTTCCTATAATCAATATGAAACTATAGCAAATGAAGATGGAATCTCATTTGTGATGAGTTCACATTCTATGGTACATATTGTGCCTGCAAAATCCATGTGTATTCTGTGTTAATATGCACATCAAGTACAAAAGAATCTGAGGTGCAGAACAGAAAACTTGTTCAAATACCAAATGGGTAGAAACTCAAACTTGTCCTCCCAGAGATGTGTCACCATAACTGAAAAAGGTTGAAGTAATGAATATATCTTGCTGGGATCTTTCTAGGCTTCATATATCTAATTCAAAATGATACAGTGGATTTAAATAATCTGACATTGAAATCAGAAAACAGAGTTTGAATTCAGTCCATGTCACTCAGTGTGCCTAAGCTGTTTGGTAATTCACTTAATATTTATGAATCTCAACTATCTAAATATTAAATGGGTTACTAAAACTATACCTTTCAGAGATTATAAAGATATAACAAGTTAAATTAGGCATTAATATGATCAGCAGTTGAAGCTAACTCTTTATCTCTTTAATAGAGATATAAATATATTAGTGGTAAGAAAACAACAAATAATTTCCTGCAAAAGAGGGGTATTCATACAAATTTATCTATCTATCATCTATCTTACATAGTCTTCAACATATTATATATATAATCCAAATTTCCATATCAAATAATTTGAAGATATAATTCTGTTTTGCTATTAAATTCAAGTTCAATTTTTTTTTCCTAAAGGAAATCTGAGAGAATATTTTAAGCAGGTTATGTAAATGGCTGTAGCAAAAGAGTAGGTGATAATTACTACAGCAAGTCCATACACACTGGTCACATGAGTAACACATAAATCATTAAGAAAAAAATTCTAGTTATCTAACTAAATCTGGCATTGCCTGAACATCTTGCCTTTACTAACTACTCATGGAAACAATGTAGTCTCTCAGTCAAAGGAGATAGATTCTTAACCTACAGTAATACATTTTATATGGAAGATAAAAATATCCATAAATAGTTACTTGCCATCCTCCATTTTTTATAGCCATGAAAGTTGTGTATTGTCGTAGCCAGTCTTTAAATCTGAGCTTATTTTTAAAGTATATTTGCTCCTATTTTTATCCAGCTATGAATCGTAATACCATTTTCAAACTCCAACAGCTATGGTGAGCTCAATTCAGAATTACACGTACTTAAAACAGATTTGGGGGTCCAGGGATTTAGCTCAATTGTTCCACCATCTGCCTTGCAAGCGTAAGAACCTGAGTTCGGTCCCCATTACTGAAAAAAAAAAACAGACTTGGGGAACATAAATCTCTAACGAGACAGTTCATATGTATAAACGAAAAGTCAATTAAAGTCTTATACTCAATAGTTTTGTGTGGAAGCTTTATGTAATTTCTCAAATCAATAATTGCTTTGATGTCTATTAAAGAATTAATTTGCAATACATAAGTGGCTTTTTTATGAATAATTACCAAGTTAGTTTACTTTTTTGTTAAATGGTATACTATCTCCCTTGGACCACCATATCTAAGTAATGTAGACTAGATTGCTTAAACAACAGAAATTTATTATTTCACAGTTTTGGCAACTGAGACAAGAAGAATAAATGTTTCATTTAAAGGCCAGAAGGGAGAACATGCTCTTGGCCTCTTTCCTTTGTGGGTAGATGATCATCTTCTCCCTATGTCTTCTCATAGTTTTCTCTTTGAACAAATTTGTCTAAAAATTTTCTCTTCTCACAAAGACAAAGCAAGAGTGGATTAAAGCATATTCTAATAGCCTCAAATTAACTTAATTGCTTCTGTGAAGTCCTTATCTCCTTCTTAGGCGATAGATATTATAATTTCACCATATGAATTGAGTGGGGGGATGCATTTCAGCCCATAACATAGTTATTTCTCTTACTCCCATGTGGCTATGACAAAAAAATCATATCTAGGAAAATAGTTGCCATAAAATCACCAAATATAAACCAAAAAGCATTAGTAATAATTGCCACTTTTGATGCTTGCATTTCAAAAATAACTTTTCATAATTTTCAGTAAGTTCTATGAAATGATTTACATATGGTAAAATTCAGTCCTTTAAACAATATAGTTCAGTGGATTTTTTTTAGTATTCTTAGAGATGTTCAGTCATGTCCAATTACCTAATGTTAGTTTGTTTCGATTCTTCCCTAAAAAAATCTTCATATCCACAAATAATCATTTTCCATTTCCTTCTCACATTAGGCCATGGAAAACATTGATCCAGTCCCTATCTTTACAAATGTTCTTATTCTGAAAGTTTCCTCTAAAGGTAACCTTACAATTTTTGTTCTTTGATAACTGGACTGTATCAATTAATATAATATTTTAATGCCCATTCTGCATTGAAATGTGTCCTAGTACTCCATGTATTTTTAGTGCCCAATCATGTGCCATTACATGGTTGTATCACATGTTGTCTATCATTCTTCAGTTGATGGGTCTTTGGGCTATTTCCACTTTTGGTTCCTATGAATAATGCAGTTAGGAACAGTCATGCAGTTGTTTTATGCATATGTGTTTCCATTTCTTTTTTAGGCATGCATATACTTAGCAGAATTCCTGGTTCATGAAATCATTCTGTGTTTAACATTTTTAAGAACTCTCACTCTCTTCTCCAGAGTAATTGGGCCATTGCACAATTCTTGCTAGCCACCAGTGCGTCAGAGTACTAATTTCTTCATAACCTTGACAACATTTGTAACATGTGCCATTTGTTTTAGCTACATGCCATTCTATTTGTTTCCAGATTTGACTTACATTTCTCTGATGACTGACTAAGCACTTTTCATGTGCTTATTGATAATTAGTGCATTTTCTTGGAGGGCAGGTCCATTTATATGAAATGGGGAATAAGGGAAAGGGAAAAAATGTGAGAAAATGTAAAAAGGGAATTAAAGTGCTGGTAGGTAGGGAGGGGAGGAGGGAGTGAAGGGAAGGTGGGGAAAAAGGGAAAAAATAAGAACCAAGACCTGTCATGTAAAGGTACAAGATCCCAGTAATGAATGGAACTGTACTGTATACCTAGAATGTACCAATAAATTCAATAAAAAAAATAAAATAAAATAAATGAAATGCTCATGTACAAAAAAGTTATATATGAGTTTTAAGATATAGTATTAGTATTGACTTACAGGGCATAGTTTATAGCATTGACTTTTAAGACATTTTAGGTAATTGGTGTCTGAGTTTCCTATCAGATATATTATTTGCAAATGTTTTTACATACTCCTGAATTTTCTTTTCATTTTGTCAATATTCTTATTGAATCAAAATCTTTCTAATTTTGATGGATTTTAATTGCCCATTTTCCCCTTTATTGCTTGACCTTTTGTGTGCATGTTTAGGAAAATGCAGTTTGTCTCAAGGATATTCACTGTCATAGTTTCTTCTAACAGTTTCAGTCTTTCCATTTCAGTCTATGACTCATTTTAGCTTAATTTTTATAGATGGTGTGAGAGAGAGAGAGATGCAACTATATTTTTTTCTGTTTCATAATCCATTGTTACAGCTCCATTTCTTCAAAAGACTGTTCTTTCTCCATTGAATTATTCTATCTTGACATCCGTCTTCAAAATCACTAGAACATAAATATTATTGCTCTATTGATGGAAAATAACCTCCATTTTATTGGTCTATGTGTCTAAATTTATATCACTCTCATACTTCTTTTTCTGTTTTGTTTGGTTTTTTGTTGTTGTTGTTGTTGTTGTTGTTGTTATTGTTGTTTGTTAATGGTACCAGGGATCGAACTCAGGACCTTGCTCTTGTGAGGCAGGCAGCAGCACCACTGAGCTAAATTTCTGGCCCCACATTTCTTTTTTTTTTTAAATGAATCTCATTGGTACATTTAATGTGTACAATATAATGACATTCATTGTTGCAAATTTGTACCTTTACATAATTAGCATTGGTTCTTAATTTCCCCCGTTCCCCTAGCCTCTCTTCAATCCCTCTCCCTCCCCATCTACAAAGACTTTGTTTCCATTAGTTTTCATTTTCTCATATTAATTCCACCACTTTCCTTCCTTTCCCTTAACCTTCCCATTTTACCTTCCTCTTTGTCCTTTTTCTTGCTGTTTCACATTTTCTATCATACCTTTTAGTCCTCATTTACACTTTCAGTTTCTCCACTAGAGCAACTATTTGATATTTACTCATGTGTGTCTCATTTATATCACTTAACAGTATCACCTCAATGGATGCATTCATTTATCTATAATAAATGTCTGTAATTTCTCATTTTCATGGCTGAGTAGTACTCCATTTTATTAAACACACACACACACACACACACACACACATTTTCTTTATCCAGTCTCTGGTTGGTGGGCATTTGGGCTGCTGCCAAATTTTAGCTATTACAAATTGTGCTGCTATGAACATGGGTGCATTTATATCGCTGTGGTATGATTCTTTTAATTCCTTAGGGAAGACACCCAGCAGAGGGACGGCTGGGTCGAATGGGACTTCCAATCCTAGTTCTCTGAGGTGTCTCCACACTGCCTTCAACAGTGTTTGCACCAGACTACATTGCCAACATCAGCGGAGCAGGGTTCCTCTTTCCCCACAGCCCACCAGCATTTGTTATTGGCTGATTTTGTGAGAGGAGTGATTCTTTCTGGGGGAAGGTGGAATCTCACTGTTATTTTCATTTGTATTTCTCAAATGACCAGTGACGTTGGACATTTTTTTTCATATGTTTATTTGCTATTTCTATTTCTTTATCTGAGAAATGTCTTTACTTCAGAGGCCCATTTTTATATTGGGTCATTAAATTTGGGAGGTCTGATTTACATTCTTTATGTATTCTAAATAGCAGCCCTTTGTCTGAGCAACAGCTGGAGAAATTTTTTTCCCACACTGTGGGTTGTCTCTTCACACTGTCGGTCATTTCTCTTGCTGTAGAGAAGCTTTTTAATAAGAAGACACCCCACTCTTTGATTGTTTGTGCTAGGTAATGCACAAAAGTTTGTTTATAAAATTTTTCCTACACCAATGTCTTCAAGAGTTCTACCTAAACACTCTTCCAGCCAGTTTAATGTTTCTGTCATAATATTTGAATTTTTAATGCATTTTGATTTTAGTTTAGTGCATGGTGAGAGATATAGGTCTAGTTTTAATCTTTGACAATTTGAAACCCAGTTTTTCCAGCGCCATTTATCAAATAGGCTATCTTTCCTCCAGTGTTTGGCTCCTTTGTCAACGATGAAGGGACTGAGTATGTGTGGACTTGTTTCTGTGTCTTCTAATCTGTAACAACCACCCTCGGGTCTGTTTCTTTGCCAGTGCCATGCTGTTATTATCACAGTACCTTTGTAGTATAGTTGGGGATTGTGATACCCCCAACCTTCTCTTTATTGCCTAAACTTGCTTGTGCTTTTCTAGATCTCTTCGTGTTTCAAATGAGTTTTGGATTGTTTTCAAAAGTCTGCAAAGTACGCTGCTGGGATTTCAATTGGGATTGCATTGAATCCATATAACAGTTTTGGAAGTATGGCCATTTTCACTACGTTGATTCTTCCTACCAAGGTGCAAGGGATATCTTTCCATTTTCTGTTATTTTATTTGATGTCTTTTTTCCGAGTGCTGTAGTTTTTAGAGTAGAGGTCTATGATTTCTTTTTTTAGGTTGATTCCCAGGTATTTCAATTTTTTGGATGCTATTGTGAAAGGAGTTGATTGCCCCCATATCTCTCTCAGCGAATCTGTTTTTCATGTCCAGAAAAACTATTCATTTGTGTGTGCTGACCTAGTATACAGCTACTTTACTGAATTTGGTTATTAAGTCTAGAAGACTTTCGGTGGAGTTCTTGGGGTCTTCTATATAGAGTATCATGTAATCTGCAAATAATAACAATTTGACTTATTCCTTTCAATCTTAATTCCTTTTATTTCTCTTGTCTAATTGCCATGGCTAATGTTTTCAAAACTATATTGGACAGGAGTTATGAGAGTGGACATTCTTGGCTTGTTCTTGATTTTAGTGTGAAGAATTGCAGTTTTTGACCATTTAGTATGATATTGGCTGTTGGTTTTTCATAGATGGCTTTTATCAGGTCAAGATAGAGACCATCTATTCCAATTTTCTGTAGGGTTTTTATTATGAGTTTGTGTGGGATTTTTGTCCTGTGCTTTTTCTTCATCTATTGAAATGATCATATGGTTTTTATCCTTGGCTCTACTAATATAGTGTATTACATTTCTCAATTTGCATATGCTCAACCATTTCTGCATCCCTGGGATGAATCCCACTTGGTCAGGTTGTATGATTTTTTTGATGATCTTCTGCATTCTATTTGCCAGTAACTTATTAAAGATTTTTGCATCTATGTCCATTAGTGAGATTAACCTATAGTTCTCTTGTTTAGTTGGTCTTTCTCTGCTTTTGGGATCAAGGTGATGCTTCCAGGAATGAATTTGGGAGTATTGCTTCCCTTTCAATTTTTTTGAAGAGTTTAAACAGTAGTGTTAGTAATTCCTCTCTAAATGTTTCGTACAATTCATCAGTGAAGCCATTAGGGCCTGGTTGGTCTTAATTGGTAAGTTTTTTATTAGGTTTTCAATTTCATTGATTAATGTTGGGTCATTTAGAATCTTTAGATCCTCTTCATTCAACTTTGGTAATTAATGCAAATCTAGGAATCTGTCCATATCATCTGTATTTTTCTATCTTATTGATGTATACTTTTTCAAAGTAGGTATTGATGATCCTCTGCATTTCTTCTGGGTCCATTTCTGCTGGTCCTCTTCATCCCTAATTGTATTCATTTGGGATTTTTCTCTCCTTTTTTTTTTTTTTTTTAAGGTTGTCTAAGGGTTTGTCAATTTTGTGTATTCTTTCAAAGAACAAACTTTTGGCTTTGTTGCTTTTTTGTATCATTATTTTAGTCTCCATTGCATTGATTTCTGCTCTGATCTTAATAATTTCTTCCCTTGTATAAGCTTTGGGTTTGTCCTGTTTTTCTTTTTCTAGAAGCTTGAGATGCAGCATCAGGTTGTTTAGTTGCAGTCACTCTGTTTTTCTGTTATGTGTATTCAGTGCTGTGAATTTCATTTGTAAGACCACTCTCATTGTGTCCCATAGATTCTGATATGTTGTATTGTCATTGTCACTTAATTGCAGCAACTGTCTGATTTCTTCTTTAATTTCTTCTGTGACCCATTGATTATTCAGGAGTGTTGTTCCACTTCCATGTTTTTTTTTAATTCTTACAGTTTCTTTTTCTGTTGATCCTCACTTTCATCACACTGTGGTCTAATAACATACAGGGGATAATTTGAATTCCTTTGCACTTACTTAGTCATGTTCTATGATTGAGTATGTGGTCCATTTTGGAGAACAACCCAGGTACAGCTGAAAAGAATGTGTATTCTGATTTTCTGGGGTGGAATACTCTGTAAACATCTGTTAAGTTCATTTGTTCAAGAGCTTGATTGAGTTCTAGTATTTTGTTGTTTATTCTCTGTCTATTCTCTGTTTATTCTCTGATATAGCTATTTGTAATAGTGGGTACTGAGATTACCATTCTGTTAGTGCTTATTTGATATTTTCATGTCTGTTAGTATTTCTTATATATACTTGGGTGCATTAGTGTTTGCTGTATATATATATCTATATCTATCTATCTATGTATGTATCTATATATAGATAGATAGATATAGATATATATAGATATATAGATAGATATGATTGTCATCTCTGCATCTTGGATTGTTCCTTTTACAAGGATGCAGTGTCCTTCTTTTTCTCTGTGAATCAGTGTTGTTTTTAAATCCTGTGCTCTGCCAAGAGGATAGCTACTCCTGCTATTGTGGTGGTTCCTCTCACATGCAGTATTAGTTTACACTCCTTAACTTTCATTCTGTTTCTTTTTTTTTACTATGTATGTTTCTTGTATCTGTCATATTGTTGCATCTTGCTTCTTGACTCATTCTGCCGATATATTACTTTTGATTGGTGAATTGAGAGTATTCACATTGATGGTTATAGCTAATGTGTGTTTACTTATCCTTGTCATGACTTTTTCTTTTTGTTGGATTCTCCCCCTTTGCATTTAATTTCTTGTCATGCCTGATGGATTCATTCTACTGGGCTTCCTGGAGTTGTGATCCTCATTGTCATTTCCTAGGATATTAAAAAAATTTTTTTGGATGGCTGGTTTGTTATTCATGAAGTTTCTAAGGTTCTCTATGTCATGAAAGTATCTTATTTCTCCATCAATTTTGAAAGATACTTTTGCAGGGTACATTAATCTGGGTTGTTTTCCTTTAGGGCTTGAAACTTCACTCCAAGATCTTCTTGTCTTGAAGGTTTTTGTTGAGAAGTCTGCTGTGATTCTCATAGGCTTTGATTAGTATGTGATTTGTTTTTTTTTTTACTATGACCTCTTGTAGAATTTTATTCTTCTGCTGAGTTTCTGGAATCTTAACTATTATATGCCTATGTGTAGATTTTTTTTTTTTTAATCACAGCTAGTTGGAGTCCCATATGCCTCACTTATCAGTATGTCAAATTGTTTTCCCCTACTGGGGAAGTTTTCTACCATTACTTCTGTAATTTTTTTTTAAGTCATCTGCACTCTCTCCTATTTCTTCATTGACTCTGCTCAGTCTTATATTTTTTTTCTTTGCGTCATCCAGCAGCTATTGGATTAATTTCTCATCATCCCTTACTACTTTTAAGAAAGTTTTTCCTTTTCATTAATTGCAATCCTATCTTCTATATCTGAAATTATAGCTTTGCATTGGCTCATTCTCATTCTGCTGCATAAACTTTCAATGGAGTTTTTATTCTCCTGGAAACCTGTTTGCATGTTTTATGGATTCCATTTGTTTCCTATGTTGGGATTCGATCATATTCCTTATCACCTCTATCTTTTGCGGGACTGTATTGGGAATTGAACTTGGGACCCTGCATTTGTGAGACAGGCAGCAGAACCACTGAGCTAAACCCCCAGCCCTGCTCCTCTATTTTTTTTATCTGTTTACTGTACATTTTTTAAAATCATATCTTGCACTATGGGCACAGTCTCTGCTGTTATTTGAGAAATTATTTGTGACTTCATTTTTTCCGTTGCCAGTTCAGGAAGCCCAGGTGGTTGAGCGTCAGATCGCTCCATCCCATTTCCCTTTGGGGTTGCTTTAGTTGATCTGGAAGTCTGGTTTTGGAACTTGTTTGTGTCTTTTCATTTCAACAGAAGCATCCTGCTGTGCCTTTATTGAGACAACCTTTTTCTCACCCAGTAGTCTTCAATTCTCAGCAAGCCACCAAGAGGCCTATTCTCTGCTGATCTCCGGTGCATCAATTCTTGAGTTCAAACCACTGATGCTATGGGATGGGCCTCTGACTGAAATTTTGTGGCCCTGAAGATCTTTCCTGGGCTGGCATTGGCTGGGCAGGTTTGCCCGGCCTCTGGGGTTGATCCCTGGCTGGGATCTCCTTGCAGCCCCACTGGTATAGACCACCCACTGTCCCCCACAATCTGCCCCCACACTTCTTAATTACTATGGATTTGTATTGAATTTTAAATTCAGGAGGTAAAAGACATTACTATTTCCAAGGCTTGATTTAGATACTCTAGATTCCTTGCATTTTCATACAAATTTTTAAAAATTTTTTTCTAATACTGGTTAAATTAAAAACTTGTGAATTTCATAGAAATTACACAATATATATATATGTATTAATTATTCATAGAAATTACACACACACACACACACACATCATATATATATAATGTTTGTGGAAGACAGCTACCCTTAAAAACATTAAGTCCTCTCAGGCCAGGTGTGGTCGTGCATGCCTGTAATCCAAGCACTTGGGCACCTAAAGCAGGAGGATAGCCGTGAGTTCCCGGCCAGCGGGGATACAAAGTGAGTTCAAAGCCAGACTGAATCACATATCAACACCACATCTCAAAAAAAAAAAATTGTCTTCTCATCCATGAAAATCAATTTTCTGTCCATTTACCTAAATATTATTTAATTTTTTCTGTAATATTTTTGCCATAAAAATCTTGTGCTTATTTTGTTAAATTTCTTTCTATGTATTATACTTTTCATACTTTTGCTAATGTAATTTTTTAAAATTCATGTTGGGTTGCACATTGCAAGTATAATGAAATACAAATAAATATTTTGTTGAACTGTTTAATAGTTTCAATAATTTTATGAGTGTCTTTGGATTCTTTTAACATATAACATCAAGTCATGTGCAGTAGTGATCTTTGCCATTTTTACACTTTTTATTAAATATTGCTGTTGAAATGCCTTGGCAAGATTTCAGTATAAAGTTAAATAGCTTTGGAGAGGACAGACACTTTTGTCTAGCACAGGCATTTATGTTAGAGAAATATTCCATTTAGCTTCTCTACCAGTTAGGATGCTAACTGTGGAAGTTGCTTACACGGTATTTATCATGTTGGAAAAGCTTCATTCTATTGCTAGTTTGCTCATGTTTTTGTCATGAAAGGTGGCTGAAAATTTTCAAATGCTCTTATGCATATGTAGAGACTAAGAATTATGCATTTTTTCTCTTTTTTAATTAGCATACTGTATTATATTGACTGATTTTCAGATATTAAGCTCACCTTCTACTTCTGAGACAAATTCTATGTGATTATGTTTTAACATAATTTTTATATATGGTGGGATTGTTTTGCTATTATTTTGTTGATGATGTTTGTATTATATTTGTCAGGAGATGCTGTGTTGCTCTATAATTTCTCTTCACAATTTAGAATTTAAGTACTAGATAAATCTATTCCTTATGGTGACAGAAATCAAAAATTTTATTTTTATTAGCTTGTAAAATTTTATCCACCTAAAATAATCCTGTGCTTCATTTCAATACCTTATACTACTTTATTCCGGATTTACTTCTCCAGGAAATGTTATTTCCCTTTCACAATAAATCAAATACAACAACAGCAATAATTGCAGCAGCAATATCACTACTCATAATTCTCTCCTTTTCTTCAACAGAGATGAAGATTGCAAATATTGGAATGCATGCCATATTGTTCTTTCTGTCTGAAAATAGACTGAATTTTTCCCCACATTATGCCATTGCAGTTACAATTAAATAAGAAATTTGTCTTTGTCTTTGCAAAGAGTGACTTTCCCAAATAGTTCAGTTATCAGATTAGTCTCCCACATGTCTAGTCCTTTGTGCCTCTAACGTCAAAATCCTCTCCACAGCCACTGAATGCTATGAGCTATTTTAAACTACTGTAAGAGAGACATTGCTGTATACCTCTCTGCCAGAGGGTCGAATAGAATGGGGTAGATCAAATTCCTCTACTTCCTCGGCTATTGTGATTTATTAGTTTCAACCAAAAGTTTGCTCAATGAGCATCAGCTTTATTATGAAGGAATAGTTTAAAGTTCCAGCCCATATGAACTTTCTATTGTAGCACACACAAAAAAAGCACTCAAGAACTAGGCCTTCACAAGCAGATACCAACTTGCATCTCCCATCTGAATATGTATCTCTCTAATTCTCACATATAACATAGCTCATCTTGCTTTTAACAAAGCTCAGTCTTTCCACAATAAACTTAACAATGTGAAAGAAAACAAAAAAGCCACTTTTTGGCTCCCCTTTGGTCCTTCAATCTCAAACAACTGAGCAAATTAGTAATTAATACTTCTGTAGTCTCTTATATAGTCATTAAAGGAAAATGGGGTCCATTAACTTATCTTTTCCAGTTTTCATTAAAAAGCACTATATGTTCCTCTAAGTTATTTAAGTATAAAAAAAATTAAAGAAAAAAATTTTGAACATTGAAACAATATACTATCATAGATGTTAAGTCTCCAGTAAACATATACCTTAGCAACAGGTTATTGTGGTTAGGAGGACTGCCCAGGGTGGCCAAAAGAGAGCTTCTTTGTAACTCAGGTATATTGGTCTACTTAGGCAGCTGACTTAAATTCCAGAGGCTGGAAGTCCAAGACCAAGGTGCCAGCCAATGACAGCCTAAGTACTTATTCTAAAATGCAGAAGTGGAAATGAATACTGACCTCTCTTCCAGCTACACTAATCTCGTCAAGGAATGCCCACTCTTACGACATCCTCTAAACTTAGTTACCTCCCAAGGCCCCACCTGCTAATACCATTATGTGGGGAGGAGGCTTTCAACATACGAATATCAAGCAGGAAATCACAAATGTTCTGCCTGTGCAACAGAGAGCGCACTGTCTTCAGTTAATTTATTTTGATCAGGAATTATTTTACGTCATTTGGAGTTTCAACTGTTGGGCTTCACAGTTTTCCAGATTGGGGGGGAGGTGCAATGCTACAGTAAGGAGCTCAAAGCAAAGTTAGGTAGAAAACTTGTACCCATACATTTTACTATTAATGTTTTTCTGACTTCTCACAGCAATGTGTGAGTGATGTTCAGGGAAAAATTTGCTTTCTTTTACTGATGTAAAAACTGAAGTGTGAAGAAGCCACTACCATAGGTAGTAGTAAAAGCAAATCCTAAAACTGGCCTTTTTAAATTCCAAAGAAGGATTCGTTTCAAGATAGTATGGATGTGACATTATTTCTAATGTGACTTTGTTAAATGTTTGTGATATAAAAATTAATGAAGACTGAGTGAAACACCACTGAAATCACAAGAGTATTGAACACACTATTTGGATGAAATTTGAGGGTATCTCAAATTTACTGGAACACAAAATCATTTTCACCCTGAGGATCTCATAAACAAGGATTCTGAGAAAGTCCTTTTATGATACCACACTGGAATGGTTATTTGAAACTGAGTAGATATTCTCTCTCTCTCTCTCTCTCTCTCTCTCTCTCTCTCTCTCTCTCTCTCTCTTTTTCTTTGTTTTGAAACACAATCCTGCTACATAGTTCAGGCTGACCTTGAACTCACTATATAGCTTAGGCTGACCTTGAACTCATGGTGACCCTCCTTCCTCAGATTACTGAGAACTGGGATTACAGTTGTGCACCACCATGCCCAGCTTGTCCTTTCATTTCAAACCATTGCTTGCTATTAGAACCTTGTCTTACTAGGTAGACTATTTTGACACCCATTTCTATTCTGGTCTTCCTCTCCTCTCTCCTGTGTCTCAGAACCCCATTTATTAGATCAGGCCCTATTCTCTGCTCCACTCTTATCAGATCTTGCTCTCAAATATTTGTTGATTTTCAAAAATTAACCTTAGGTGTTAAATCCCTCATCCATATCTACATTTTAACAGAGAATTCTTTCGAGAGTTAAAGTAATTCATCCTCCAAGGAATGAATTCTAATGCCACACTTCAGGCACAATATCAAAGAGTGGAGAAACCACTTTTGAATAGAGAATCTTGTTTATGCTTGAAAAACCTTGCCATTTTGGGTAATGGCCAGACTAGCCCTGGTGACACAGTTAAGTTTGTAATTCACTTTAAAGCCCACCAAGCTTAGAGATGCTGGAGATTTTGTAGTTCTCTCAGCCATGGAAAAATCTAATCAAGAATCGGGAGTTCAGCAAACACAAAAACAAAACTCAGAAACCATGAACTGTACAATTCTAGAATGGATACAGAAGGTATGGAATAAGTACAACAAACAGTTATCTAGTTTTATGAAAATCACCTCTTCAGAGCTTGATGAAGGAATGGGAGGTCTGATAGAATTTAATGAAAGGAGCAAGCTTTAGTTCTTGATAACTTTAAGTTTTTTATTTGCCTTTTGTTTTTTTAGTTTCTTGGTAACATTTCTCTCTCCTGAAGAGTAAAATTAATAGTAGCCTCCATCCACAATCTAGATTCTTTAATAGTTATATAATTTTATAGTATATTTTCTTTGTATAGATTTTATACTCTGAAAATGATTGTAACTTTATTTAACCAAGACATTGTGGAAAGCTTTAATTTATAAAGAAAACAGCAGTCTTCACTCAGGAAATATACCGGGCAGAAAATGAAGAATATGGTACCCACATCTTCCACCTAGTAATTTCAAGAAAACTACAAACAATACAGCTCAAGAAAACCTTACAATGTATCTTCCAACATACAAATAGCTATTTTTCTTTTCAGGAAGATAAATCAGTATCTCCAAAAGATGTACTAACTTTGAAAAGATAAAAGAACAGCCCAGAATTCTGAATTCATTGGGGAATTTGATTCATGAAACAGATTGGGGAAAAATTCTAAATGTAGTCTCTATTACTCTCTGGATTTAAATAAAGTAATGATGAGAGCTTTAAAGTATAATATTTAGCTCTAGCACAAGTCAAATATTAACTATTCTAAATCAGATCATTTATCTAGCTGTAATATTTGTTCAAATTTTATGTCCCGATGGACTTTCTGACTTAGCCCAAAGTTGTGTTTGTGACTCTGTACCCATTTTATTTTAACATTACTACATTTATTATCTTAGCTCTATCTTCAAAAATAGGATGTAGTACCTCAGTAAGTGTATATGCTATCCTTAATTCACTTCTATTTTTCAACGCAGGCTATTCCATCACAATTTTCCTCATTCCTTTGCCTTTTTTCTTATTTTCTCTCCAGGAGTTTATATTTATAGTAAACTCATGAGGCCACAGATTCCACCTTTATCCCAGTATGTAGCTCTCACTGACTTGAGTGGAAATTCCACGGGAGGATTGAGAGCAATGTTAGCCCTAAGAAAAATTCGTAAATGGACAGCGTGCCCTTCTCGTTTAGAGAGCACTGTTAGAGGCTGTGATAGAGGCATTAGTGAAGACAGACAGAAGGGAGCATTAGCGGGATTTCTTTCCTCATATGTGACTAAAACAAGAACAGAATCAAATTGCCTGTTTCTTGCTTTAAGGAACGTTAGCAGCAGAATGGGAAAGAGTTGAAAGAATTTCTCAGCTGCAAAATTTCACTCTGGGGACTATTTCTTTGAGTATGTGCTGGCTAGTTAAATTGAAAATGAAATTAAGCATTTTGAGATTTTTCAATTCCTCCCCTGCCAGCATCCCCCAAATGTCCTGCGCTAGCAAATGAGGTGGTTGGTGAAATATGGCCTTGGAAGACTGGCCACCCTTCTTCCTGCAAGCGGTAGTGGCTATTTATTAAATTTCACTCAAGGCTGTCATCTACGCTTTCTCTTCTGTGATGTGATTTGGAGCTTTAAAGAAATTCTTTAAAATTGGACTGATATTGAAAAAAATGAGTCAACTGAAATTACTGACTCAGATACAATGAGTATAAGTGATAAGATGAGTCAACAAGAGACTTTATGACAGGTTTGGGGTCCGTTGCAGACAATGCATTACTTGAACAACTGATATATGAATGTGCCTTGGCTTACTTCTAATTGTCTTCTGAGATAACAGTCCCATTTAAGACCTCTTCCATATGTCCATCGCTCTCTAAGAATCTCCAGTTGCATGAAAGCTGAAGAGTTGACTTGAGATACTTAGCATAAATCTGCAAGAAATGCATGTTTTAAGAGGTGTATACAGTATTTTCTCTTCCCAATGAATAAGATTGAAAAGCACAAATAAATCATTTTTTCTATATAACAGAAATTTCATATAAGCAGACATGTCTCTTTTCTATGTTTTTTTTAATACTTGCAAAAACAAAAATCCCTTTATGTCTCTAGAGTTAGGGCCTTCCCCCAAGGCCCGTGTGAACTCATGGTCATAAAATGGCAGGGTGAAACTACAAGGAAATGGTGAAAGTATGTGGAGGTTGGACCTTATGCAATGTCCATAGGTCACTGCAAAGCAGGCCCCTGAAGAAGAGTGTGAGACTCATTTGTTTTCCTCTTCAATGCTTTTGCTCTGGGTCAAGAGATGAGCAGTTTTGCTGCACCACTCACATCTATTATGGTGGTGAACCTCCACAATTATAAGCTAAAATAAAATTCACTCATTGTAGGTTGGTTATCTCAGGTATTTTGTTATTGTAACAGAAAGCTGGCTAACACACATATCTTACACTGATTGTATTATGTGAAATTGTTTCTGGCAACCTAACTATTATTTTCTTTCTCAGTGTGCTGTGCTGGAGCTCACTGACTCGTTGTTTTTCCACGATACCAAGCTGGCTTCTGACCTGGGTCTTATGGCTCCAAACACTGGTGTTTTTATTTTACTCTTAAATCCTTTTATTGGTACATTTTAAGTATACAATACATTTATATTCATCACTGGGAACTTGTACCTTTACATAATGTATTTTGGTTCTATTCTTTCCCCGTTCCCCTGCCCTCCCTTCACCCCCTCCATCCTCCCCTATTTACAAAGACTTTGCTTCCATTTTTTTCCTTTTTTCATATCTTTCTTTTCCCTTCTTTCCTTTCCCCTACCTCTCCCACTTCCATTACTCTTTTAGATCCTTTTCACCCTATTTCATATCATCAACACACACACACACACACACACGCACACTCACACACACACACTCACACACACACACTCACACACACATCTTCTTTGTCCAGTCTCTAGTTGATGGGCAATTGGGCTGTTTCCAAGTTTTAGCTATTACAGACTGTGTTGCTATAAACGTGGGTGTGCATATATCGCTGTGGTATGATTCTTTTAATTCTTTTGGGATGATACACAGCAGAGGGATAGTGGGGTCAAATGGGACCTCTAATCCTAGTTTTTATAGGTATCTCCATTTTGATTTGCATAGTGGTTGTACCAGTCTGCACTCCCACCAACAATGGAGAAGGGTTCCTTTCTTCCCACAACCCTGCCAACATTTGTTATTGGTTGATCTCTTGATAGCAGCCATTCTTTGTGGGGTGAGGTGGAATCTCAGTTTTGTTTTCATCTGCATGACCAGTGATTTTGAACATATTTTAGTGTATTTATTTGCTGCTTTTACTTCTTTGTCTGAGGATGTCTGATCATAGATGCCCATTTTTGAATTGGGTCTTTATATTTGAGGGGTCTGATTTTTAAGTTCTTCATATATTCTAGATATTCTAGATAGTAGACCTTTGTCTGAGGAACAGCTGGTGAAAAAATTTTCCCATCTTATAGGTCATCTTAGCTTTGTTGCTGATTTGTCTTGCAGTGCAGTGTCACAACACAAACATGCCTGAGTTGAGGAGTGAGGACTGAGAAAGGAAAGAACACTCAAGCCTGAGTGGAGACCAAGAGAAGTCTGATTTATTTCACAGAAACAGCTCCTTTTAAAGACTCACATCAACATTAAGCTTTTAAGGGCACACAACAAAAGGAAGCACCAAGCAATGGTTTTTATCTTATGCAAAGATCGGATTTTTCTGATTCTTCACAAAGAACATCAGATCTGTGTCTGTCTCTTTGAGTTTCTCCCATTGCAGGGTCAAAAAACAAGTTTAACAAGCAAAGTTCTTAAGTAGCAAATGTTACACAGATTGCATCAATGTCTTAATTGTAGAGGAAGAAGTTTCCTTTGAAATGTCAAATGCCAAGAGGGCCATGGCTCCTACAATGCAGAAGCTTTTTACTGAGATGAGATCCACGTTGCTGATTCTTTTTGTTAGTTCCGAGGCTACTGAGGTTTTGTTCATAAAGTCTTTTCCTATGCCAGTGTCTTCAAGAGTTCTACCTAACACATCTTCCAGCAAGTTTAGTGTTTCTCTTTTAGTATTTAGAGGTTTAATCCACTCGGATTTTAGTTTAGTGCATGGTGATAGATAAGGGTCTAGTTTTAATATTTGGCAAGTTGAAATCCAGTTTTCCCCAAACCATTTATTAAACAGGCCACCCTTCCTCCAGTGAGGATGATTGACTGTTTCAAAGAGGAGGAGGCTGAGTGTGTCTGCAGTTTCCAAGCACTGTTTTGAAATGTTCTCCAATGTCGTATAGGACTCTGACTACATGATCTAAAGTAATGTATTCCCACTGGTCCTTCATGATGCAAAGCATTTTGAAGTAAAGTGGTAAATACTAAGAATGCTACATGCTCTTGATGCAAGCAATTCGCATAGACAAGTACAAGGCACCCAGGAGGTGCTTAACAGATATCTGAGATGAGTTCATGAATGACTCTCTGAAGCCATGATTCTACTCTTTCACAATGTGGTTTTGTGGACTCTTGTCTTATGAATGGACTTTGAGGTAAAAAGTTTTCAGGGCAAAACTGTGTTGGCGACACTGCTTATTGTACATTGCTTTATACCAAGATACATTGGTTCAGTTTATGTCCTAATAAATTCAGGGCTACTGCCTACCAGAAATCTCATATAAAAAGTTCTCTTTTGCTTTCATTATTAACAAAGGGAGAGTAGAATAATTTGTTCCTCAATGATATTCATTCAAAAGTTTAATGTCCTTTGAGAGCCATTGTCAACAATTCTTGCATTTGTGGTCAAAAAGTGTCTTATTTATTTCTGCATGTTTTTGCTGTCATTTTTCTAAAGCTCTTTTTTTCTCAGATTCTTCAATTTCTTCAAGCATTACTGCGCATTCAAGACTTTTAACATTTTGTATACTGTAATCTGTTACATTTTTTCAGTGTTTTTATTATTTAAATTTGTCTGGCAACTGCTTTTTCCTGTGCTACATCAAATGAACTTTCTTTTTTTGTTTTCTTCCTTTCTTTTCACTTTATTTTTGTTCGCACTTCCCTTTCAGCACAGTAAGATGCTGTGAGACTCATGTATGGTTCCTCTGGCCCGGTCCTAGCATGAATCATTTCTCAAGAAGGGCTGTATTTCTTCAAGGGTGGAAGGGGAATGTTATTTAGAAATCAAAACATTATTGTAGCTATTATTATCGAAGTCGTATGCTTTCTGGAAATCTAACTGAATAAAACTTGGGAATACATAAAATCATAAGCTAATACTAATACTTTCAATTCTAGCATTAAAGACCTCTCAGTTTCCCAATTCCTTCTGTATTCTTATTGTTTTTTGGTAAAATTTCTGATTCTAATTAATCAGCTTGTTTACTCATTTGCTCAGTTCTAAACATGTAGTGAAGAGTATTACGAAAATTTCATCTCACTTGTGGTGATAAATCTTCTAGGGGCATTCAAATTTCCATTTCCGTTCGTCATTGGGATCTTGTACCTTCGCATGACAGCTCTTGCTTTTTGTTTATCCCATTCCCCTGCCCTCCCTTTACCCGCTCCACCCTTGCGTATTTATAAAGACTTTGTTTCCATGTTTTCCCTTTTCTCATGTGTTTTTCTTTTCCCTTCTTATGTTTCCCTTACCCCTCCCACTTCTCCTACTCGTTTAGACCTATTTCTTCCCATTACACAATATCAGTTATACATTTTGAAACTAATTTACACTTTTAGTTTTTCATACCAGAGAAACTGTTAGGTATTTACAGATACGTGTCTTATTAATTTCACTTAAGAGTATGGCCTCAATGTGCATCCACTTACCTATAAATCTCTTTAGTTTCTCATTCTTTATGGCTGAGTACTATTCCATTTTATTAAAAAAAATAAAAAGCACATCTTCTTTACCCAATCTTCAGCTGATGGGCAATTGGGCTGTTTCCAAGTTTTAGCTATTACAAACTGTGCCTCTATAAACATGGGTGAGCATATATCACTGTGATATGATTCTTTTAATTCTTTTGGGAAGATACTCAGCAGAGGGATAGCTGTGTCAAATGGTCCTAGTTCCAATCATCTCTTCTAATGAAGCTCTGAAGTTATTTTCTGTATATTGTTATTATAAATACTGCTGCAATCTTCTTGTGAATATACAATTTGTATTTTTGAATGTATAACTTCAAAAAAATGGCTATAAATTGAATTCTGAAGCAAGGGTAAATGGATATACAGTGTGTTACATATCACCAAATTCCCTTCCTAAGGTTACAACATTTTTCATTCATTAAAATATTTATGGGCAAGGGCTATAGCTCAGTGGTAGAGCACTCACCTAGTGGGCACAATGAGTTCCTTCCCCAGCACTGCAAAATCAAATTAAGCACAAAATACAATTGAAAGTGATCACTTTTTGACAAATTTTTTCTGACTCTTTTGTTTTTAAAGTTAGTTTTTATATAATTTTAATGTCTTCCATTTTCTACTGGCTGTTATAGTATTTGCTTCTATTTATTTCATAGATACGCCTTTCTCCTGTTATGACGTTATCCATCTCCGCAATACTATATTATCAAATTATTTCTTTTTTTTTGGTACCAGGGATTGAACTCGGGTCCTTGCGCTTGCAAGGCAGGCCACCGAACCACTGAGCTAAATCCCCGGCCCATCATCAAATTATTTCTGTCAAATTATTTCTATCCATGTTGGGAAATCATGGGCACAGACGATTTGAGACTTCCTGGTGATTCTTCAACCTTCTCCTATGATAATAAAAACTGTATCTGGAACTCAGTAACAATTAAAATATAGCTCTTATTTAAATACCCCCATAAATTTTACCTCACCATTTTCCAAAATCATTAAAAACAAATTGTGTGTTATATTTTGTTTAAAGGCTTTTAAGAGCTATATCAGAAGGAGAAAGTAACTTGAAAATATAAATCAGAATATTATTTCATTTTTTTCATTTATCTGGCACTACTTTTAAATCACCTTTCAGAGAGGGTATCTATCTTACCACCTAGGAAATCACTAAAAATCCTGATATTCTAATATGTAAATTTCTCTGCCTTTGTCCCTATGTTGAAGGAAATAGTATTTATCTTAAACTATTTATGAAACAATGATTTGAGGATAAACATAAGTCAGAAAAACATAAATGCAAAACCACAAAACCAACTTTGGCTTTGATAAAAAATGATCAAGGGGGCATGCCATGAAAGGCTGCTGCTGAAGAAACCAGATAATAAAGAGATGACAGGGGAGCCCATCTCAAGGGCCCAGTGCACTGGAAAGTCAACAGGATAGGTTGTGTTGCTCCAATAACTCCCAAAGTGAACTAAATGTCTATCAAACGTGAGACTTTCAAACTTCTTAATGTCTCAGAAACCGAGGCTAAACACATTTTTGACATTTATCTCCTTAAGCAGTTTCGTCTACATTTCTTATTGCTCTAATTAATTATAACAGAAAAGATGAGATCATTAATAATACTATCCTAGAGGTAGACAACTTGCCATGATTAAAACCAATGCTCATAACAATCAGGATTTGCTGCAGCGGTCACAATCACTAGAAAATGTTTAGCAGAGTGTGCTAGAGAGAGCTTTTACAGAAACAGTGGCTTTATTAACTATTTTAAATTCGATTACATTCATTTTCTAGCAGTGTACAAATCTATTTTACAATTCATATCCAAATACTAATGGATGATGTATAGTCTTAGGAAATAATATTATTTATGTTGACTAATTCATAACTAACCAGGTGGTGCAAATTCAGATTATATGTTCAATTACTTTAGTATGTTGTTTGTCTTCAGTACCTGTCATCAGCCAAATGTTTCTTTGTTTTATATGTGTAATGAATTTTTGTGGTAATTATGTTGCCATAAATCAGCATGATATTGACCTTCTCAAGTGTTTTCCCTGCATTATATCATTTCTTTGTAACTTTCAGTTCTAATGAAATGATTAATAAAGTAAATACTTTGAAAACACTTTATACATTTCTGCTAGAGTATATAATTTAAAATTGAGGAAAGAGACAAAGTCATGCTATTGTAAATACCAGAATCACGTTAGTAGGCATAGCATATAACTGAAAGCAGCAAAATATGTTACAATTCTCCCAGTCCCTTGAAGTTCACTTCCTTAGGATTGTAAATGTTTTTTTTTGTTTTTGTTTTTGTTTTTTTATGGAAAGCTTTATCAGAAGAGACAAAAGATAACTTTGATCATAATTTCCTTCCGAAATGTGGAAGTCAGTCACATTTTATTACACACATTACCTATCAACTCATGTCTTAGAAGTCAAGTTTAACAGATATTCTATCTCAGTAGAAAATTTCACTGTGTATTCCATGCTTGGATGACTATATCTTTGGCAACAGCTCCCTCTATGTTCCGTCACCCAGACACTTATGTATCCTCTGTAAAACTGTGGATGCATCATTTTTGACAAATTCTCTTAGAAAATAAGTAATGCAACATTATGTAATGGGACTATGGGAAGGAAGAGTTTGGGTTGCTTTTCAAATATGTGCTATTGTTTAAACTTGGTTTTTATAATTTTTATTTTTAAATTTAACTCAATTCCAATTTGAATTACACTTTGTGTATATAGATTTGTATACATATGTAGAAAAGCAGATCATGGTGAAAGATATGATGAACTGACATAGTTGACATTTCCCTCTACTAGAAGTTATGAGCATTCCATGTTTATGTTTCATTGCTGAGATGAAATTAAGCTGTTTTATTCTTAAATATGATGAGAAAGGGAATATTTTTGTTAATGGAAGCAAAGTATATGTATCAGCAAGTAGAAAGAGCTGACAATTCATTTCCAGTACCCACTTCTAAACTAAGCAATTATATAAGGTTTACAATGCTGTGTGGGAAAACATAATTAAAACGGTGACTTAAAATAAAATTTCACAATTATTTTTGCTTATGTTTAGGAAAATCCATATCAATACAACTGCCAAACTTTTCCTTTTACACCACTATTGTAATCGCTCTATTCCCTGTTGAGCTAAAAGTTGACTTCAGAATCCATTTCAACACAACATTTCCAAGAGCTATAAAGTTTGTGCATTAGATAAAAGCTATTTTAAATTATGTTACTATTCCCCATTAGATACCAAATCTTAAATTTTCCTTAAGTTAACTGTAATGAATATTTGATATAGTATTTTGTAATTTTAAGTACAATTATATCTGTGTATGAGTTATTTTATATATTTCAGATACTTTTGTAAAATATTTGGATTAAAAATAATTGGATGCTATTTTTATCTCCTTATATAAAGATTTCTAATAAAAGGCATATTATAAAGTTATCTGACTGTGCAGATTCATGAATACATGCAGGTGCTATACTAATGTGAGATACCATTGTTAAAATCTATTAATTGTGAAATAAACTGTAACCACATGGAACACAAATTAGCACACTTTTGTTTTGCTTGCTTTTTTAGCACTGAGTCAACAAGGGTTGCTCTACTACTGAGTTACATACAAAGCCCTTTTTATTTTTATTCCAATACAGGATTTTGCTAAATTTCCAGGCTGGCCTTCAATTTGTGATCCTCCACTCTCAGCCTCCCAAGGAGCCGGCATTATAAGCTGTACCACTGTTCCCTGGACATTCACTTAAAATATTTTCCACCACTCTACAAATTAAAGAGATAAATGTAACTGCACTGTATACTTAAAAGGTCCCAATAAACTCAATGAGGGGAAAAAAACTGTGCGTGGAAATGGAAGGGTTTAATAATACTGGTAAGGCAGGAGTAATATCTAATCCTTTTTTTTTTCCCTTAGTGGCTTCTACTGTGCTGAGAATTATAATTAATTTTAGTAAATATTTTGAAGCCTGCTGATATGAATGTGAAAAATAAATGATTGAGTTAGAAGTTATATTAATTGCCCTAAAGGAATTAAATTTTAATTTGCCATGTATTGATCAGTAAAAAATGAGTAGGAAATTGTCTTGGAAAATAGATAAAAATGTTACATAGCCGAATTCACTGGACTCATCTAGTTAGAATGGGGGCAGATATGAGATGTCTGGGTGTCCTGCTAGAAGCAGAAATGCAGAATTTACACAGTAAACTGTTGAAGCTCAGTTGATGCAGATTTATCTTTTGCTTGTCTTTGTTTGGAAGAGAAGTAGAATCTACTTGAATTGTAACAAGAAAGGAAGTTAGCCCCAAATACCTGCTAAGGCAATTTGTTGAAAACACAATTGTGTCTCTTGCCAGAACTTTTACCCACATGAGTCACATGGTAGAATAGGGATCTAAATAAAGTTGAGGCTCTAGCCAGAGGACTGCTAGCCTTCTTCAGAGGCAGTTTAACATCCAAGTGAAAGTAAGGAGTTAACCATAAATGCTAGGAGCACCGTGTTCAAAGACCAGAAAATAAGATCCTTCAAACAAAAAGAAACAAAAGTTGAAGACTAAGGGTGGAAGCTCAGTACACAGCATCATTGTTAAGTATGTGGATTCTTTCTCTCAGACTATTCTTATGAAATATATCTAAACCTTAGATATCAGCTCTACTCGAACTGTTAAGTCTTAAAATTTATTGGGATTTCCTCTCAACAACATGTCATCAGAGACATTAGAGGCGGAATAAAAACCTAAGTGGTTGGAAGAACCACTTCACTTTGAAAACTTGAAACAAAAATAAGGCAGGCAGACAAACAGGACAAGTATAGAATACTCTTGTGAGTAGTTTAAAAGAAAAGGGAAGATTTGTGTACCTGTGAGCCTGCAAGAAGGGACAAGTTTTATCAGATTTGACTCAGTGTTTATAAGAACTTTGTTTGAGAGTAAAAGGGATTTAAACATGGATTTGTTAAGAAGAAAGAGGTGAGGAGGCACACAGATGTAGGAAAAGAGCTGGTGAGCAAGGCCCTCAGCTGATCTTTGCTGCTCAGGTAAAAGATCAGGGCACCATACTGGGCACCTCTTTTCTGTTAAATCCTCCACATCTGGAACATCTGCAAGGGCTGTCAGCTGGGCCTTCGAAGTGAGTCCCAAATCTTGCAGCTCTGAGTGACCTCTAGGGCTGAGATTTCAGCTCTGCCTATAACTTCACTTGCAGTGGTGCTGCAGCCCCCTGCACATCCATACCGAGCTCTGAAAGATCTCTGGCTCCACATACAGCTTGTTAACAGAAAGCAGACCCTACCGTTCCTCTGCTCCAAAGGCATGGTGTGTCTTTCCCATCCTGTTTAGGGATTAAAAGCCCACCAAAGCTCTGTATACTCACCACTCCGGTTTTTGTTCTTTCCTTTCTGCCTGCATCCACCTTCATCCACTCTCCTCAAGCTGGATTCATTTTCTTAACTTCCCTAGACCGTGTCAGCTATATTTGTGTTAGTCCATTCAGGGCGCTATAAAAAATCCTAAACTGCATGACTAGTAAGAACAAAATTTTGTATCTCCTGGTTTTGAAAGTTGGAGAGACCAATATCAAGATGTTAGAAGGTTAGATTTCTGATGAGGAATTGATTTCTGGTTCTTCTTTGGCGCCATCTCCTGCCTGAAGGAGCTCGCTGAGGCCTCTTTTATAAGAACACTGTTTTCAATCACAAGGATGTCACCGCACGACCCAGCTGTGCCCCAAGAACCCACTTCATGATGCTATGATTCGATTGCAACATGTGAATTTTCGGTGGACGTCAATATTCAAGTCATAAGAACACCTTAACTCAAACTTGTACATTTGCTATTCTATAGTGAGCATGGACACACAGCTCAGTCTTCCACTTGTTCAGAATTTTGGCCAAATACTAGGTTTCCAGAGAGGCTTTTTCTGATCTCATAAATCATTCTCTATTATTTTACCCCATTTTATTTCTTTATAACACTTATCACTGCATACATTCTAATACATAGTCATACTTCTATATGGCTAGTTTTTATTCTTCTATACTACTTTAATAAGGTAAGGAAATTTCTCTCCTTGTCTTTTTTTCCCAAAACATAGTCATCTAGCAATTTATACACAGAGTAGGTTATCTTTAAGGAAAAAAAATACAAATTATTAGCAAAAGTGTTTTTAAAATCGACATTTATTTTAAACTGAAATATAAATAAAACCTTTTAAAATTATTTATTGAAGATGTATATTTTTTTTTCAACATAAACATTCACTTCTTATAAAACTCGATTTTTCAAATTTTGCTAAACTCAGTTGCAGGATATACGTAAGATATCACCAGAAACCTATTTCATATGAAAATTCTAACACATTTTACAAAAGATGTTTATATTTATTGATTGTGTGCCACTCTAATGAAATATCTGAAGCAACTAATTTATAAAGAGTGAAGACTGATTTGGGCTTACAGTTTTGGACCTCTGACAAGGTACTGTATCTGGGAAAGATCCCGGAGTGGAGCAGCCAGCTCAGCTCATGAGCCAGGAGGTAAAAACAGGAAGAAGAAGATACTCGAGTTCCTCAGTGCCCTTCAAGAGCATTCCAAGAACTTCCCCTGGCCTGACTTCTTACAGACATCAAAGTACTTTGCAACGGTGCCAACCTGAGGACCAAGCCCTTAGCATACGATCCTTTGGGGCACTCATCAAAATCATAGCAAGCTCTCATCCTGAGAACTTTCCAGGATCCTAATATATCCATGCCCTATTCTCGCCCAGAATAATCGTCTCACTTCTGTCATTGTGAGTGTATTTGCAACATTTCTAATTTGATGCTGAGTCCTTTAATCTATTATTCTCAGCATCCTCACATTATAATTTTCTACTCCCCTTCCTCCTTATTATATTAGTTGACCTTTGTATGTTGGTGCATTAGAACCATTATGCATGTGAAATTCACAGCAATTATTGCTTTGAGCATTAATAAGTATTTATTCCGATTTTATTAGAAATAATGTTATGATGTTGAGTTATAAATGTGTGAATTGATAATTGGCTTCATAAAACAAAGCCTTTGAAACTCTTGCCAAAAGCAAAAGTAAACATAGCTAGCTTCTTTAAAAATTCTTTGCTAAAATAAACATAAAGGTTGTGAAATAAAAGTACCAAGGCAAGTTTTCAGCTACAGTGACAAAGCTAGAAGGATAAAAAAACATGATATTCACTCACCATTTCCGGGTGAAAAATGTTCTAAGGGCCCTGAAACACACTTTTATTGTGTTTCCTCTCCTTTAAAAGAATGTTCCACAACTCTAGCTTAGAGTAACTATGGTCTTTTTCTTTTCCCTAGAGAGAGTAGACAAATGGCTCCAGCACACAGACTCCGTTAGTTCATGACCTAAGACCACGCTCAGATACACAGGTTACCAAAAAGGTCATATTTATATCCAGGTAAAGTTTTTAGTGTCGTGTATGTGAATAGCAATTGGTCTCAAAAATCAATAAAATGCAAGTCTGGTGACAAAGATTGTAGAGTTGGAGGACAATAACATGATGGCCGAGCTTAGAGCGAGTGCATTGTTGTACATGAGAATTTTCCCTTAAACGAAGTGTATGATGAAATACTTTAGTAGTATCCTGTGCCAAGCAGGATGCCAAGATACCAATCAATAAGGTGACACATCACTGATTTCTCGGGAATCTGTGATAACACACAATAGTACTCTTCTGATCATTAAAGTAGACACCGTTCTTAAAATATTCTGCTAAGGGATTAAAACTTGTGGGTTTTTTTTGTTTTGTTTTGTCCTCTGTTCCCAATTACTGTGAGATCTGTATTTAACCACCTTTACATGTTGGTTTCATGATACAAATGATGGAAATAATAACTTTGCACAATTCCCAAGGGTATGGCAATTAACTAGTATGTATACAGGCTTCAAAGGCAGATGTCACGTTCAAGGAAGTATTTAATATAAACCAGGGGAAAGCTGATAAGCACAGCACCTCAATGAGAATTCCACAGCCATACAAATAGTTGGAAGTGATAAAGTTGACAGTTGGAATTTAAAAATAAAAGTTTTAGAATCTGGCAAGGAATTCAGAACCCTCAGGACATACATATCGCTAATTATCATAACTTTACTCTTCCTACACATTGTAACAAGTTATGTTTTATTTTGATCGGATTTTTTCAATAGTTTGGTTACCAAGCACAGAAGAGAGAGAAGAATAAAAAATCAAACAATCATCTGCAATAACCTCTATATCCTCCTATAATGATTAAAGGTATGCTTTCAAGTGATTAGGCAGGTAAAGCAAGAAAGAAAGTCATTACCAGAGAGATAAACAAAATTGGACCAAAACAGAAAATAAAATGACTTATTTCTGCCAAATGCCACAGGGGATATATATAAGGTAACAGAGGCAATAGCCATCCTTAACAATTACACACACACACACACACACACGCACACGTGCCAAACTGTGATTCAGGACCCTGAGACAAGTATGCTAAAGAAGGTCATTCTGTATATAACCTCTCTCCAACACTGTCAAGTAAATACATGCTTGCTGTTTTGTCCAGGGAGAATCAAAGGAACAGAATAACCCACAAGTTAATAAAATTCCTCCTATCTCCAATTTGGTGGAGTGTGGTGCTAGTAGCAAAAGCAAAACCCGAGAGACCACCCCGCCTCCTGCCTCCTTCCCCATTTCTGACTCGGGGACCAGATAGAAAAATGCACCAACAGGCACATAAAAGAATGGTTTGGGGGAGCAGGAGAGGAATCATTCTGTGGTCTATGAGAGTGGTCCAAACTGCTAAATGTGTCAATAGAAATTGAATGGTTTATGGAAATGCTAAAATCTATTTTGCCTACTTTCACCACATCCATTCTGTCAAATCAAGGGTAGAAATTGATTACTAGGACAATTCATGATCTGAAGAAAACATAAGTTCCTACATAAAATGCACAATATAAATGCAAGGCTTATATACTATGAAACAAAGATCACAAGAGGAGTTGACTATGCTGATGTAATCACAAGAAATGAAGCAAAGCAAATAATGAATCTAAAATAACATAATAAATATTCTCAGAAAGGCAAAGGATATGTTGCAAGTACCAAGGAGAGTCAAATAAATACAGTACAATAAATATAAAAGGCAAAAATATGCATATATTTTCAAAGGTGAAAATATGCAAAATCAATAATACAACAGGTAGAATATTAAATATACTCAAAGAGTAAGATAATAAACTATGTAATCAAACAATCCTCACAAAATATGGCAGGAAGAGATACAAAAGACAGAAATAATGGGTAACAAGTGAAAGGATACTAAAATAAAGCAAAAATTATGTTTCATCCGGACAGCTCAAAGTAGTAACGAAAGTAAAGGAAATGTATTGTTTAAAAATTATGACTAAAGAGAAACTTTCCAAATGAAAGGATTGGAAATTCAAAAGATAATTGCTCGCAAAGGACACATCCTTAGAAAATCCACCTGCACAATTCCAAGCAAAAAACTACCATAGTCTAAAGATGAAGAAATGGTGCCATTTGAATAGAAACTGTGTCAGAGGACAGTGGAGAGAGCTTTGAAATAGCAAGGAAGACTTTGTTAGCATTTATTTATTTATTCATTTATTTATTTTTGGTACCGGGGATTGAACTCGGGTCCTTGAGCTTGCGAGTCAGGCAGCAGAACCACTGAGCTAAATCCCTGGCCCGGAAAACTTTGAAACTATAATTTTTGCACAGTAGAAGTGTATTCGGATATAGGACGCTTACCGTTGTTTCTGTTTGGCATTACATTTTTGACCACCTCTGTCTTCTAACCGGTACTTAGAAACTTGAAGTGGTTAATGCTATGTTGTTTTGATAGAGTTCATATTCCTGTTTTCATTGCACTACATTTGTCGTTTCTTGTTGTCTCTTTTGTATATTTTCCTAGTTTTAAAGGAGTCTTTTATATTCCCAGTTTCATGTTCTGCCTTAACATACTAGTGTCCTTCCTTCTAAAATTTTGTTGGTGTTTTTCCTTACAGTTTTCAATATCCATTCTTAACTAGTTCAAATGCACTTTATAGTAATACTATGCGATTTCAATTGTTACATATTTCATTATATTTAAACCGACTAATAGATTTTTATTCTTTCACTTTCTTTACAGATTTTTATAATTTGCAATAGGGTACCACTGGATACTGCTCAAGAATGAATAAAACGTTCGTTTTCTGTTTCAAATACAGACATTGACAGCTTAAAATATTTTTTTCAACTAACCAGTCAACCCTACTATTCCATCATGCTATCTGAGAAAAGAAAATTCTCTAAACTACGGGGAAAACACTATTTCGTTAGGACACAACAAAAATAGTTCTGTATAATATATATATGGTAGGATCACAATTTTAAAACTCTTCCATATAAGCAATAGAACACTATCACAGTGAAAAAGTCTAATCATGTCGTAAAGGTCTGGTATTCCGAGAAAATGTCACTTGAAAATAAAATTCTAACAGTTAATTATCAGTGATATTTAACTTTTACAAAAATCAAATATTGCCAAATAATCCTGTGATCATTTTATTGCTTTTGTAGACAATTCAATATTTTAAGGGTTTTCAAGTGAAAATGAAAAGGCTTGTCACTTTCCTAGCTCATGGCTTTGTACAAAGGGCCGCACAACATCTTGGAGCTCTGTTTTACAAATAGACCTTTGAGAAACATAAGAAAACAGCATTATCATCTAGAAATAAATGTAAAATTATGTAACGTGCTTCAAGTTGTTTAACTCCCAAGATTTTGTTTTATTAAATAGAGTAACATCTAAAACAAATAGAATTTCCTGGTTCCCATTAAAGCCCCTGCTAACACCACGAACGCTTATGAGGAAGTGAAAACAGCTTTTTCAGAAGTGAAATTCAGTGGACAATATAAAGTGTAGCAATAGTTGTGCTCTTTTTAGTGGGAATGGTGACAACTCCATATCACCAACCTGATAGATTACATGAATACGCTTCTATATCGTGCAGCCATGGTCTAAACTAATTCTGTTTCAGTCAAAAATGGACTATTTGACTGTGGACCCAAAATACTATAATGATGCTAAACATTTTTCTTTCAACCTGACCTGATACCCCAGGGTACTGGGAGGATGAGCCACAGCATGGCAAGTGTGAGCTCAGCTTGGACAATTCAGAGACTTAGTGAGACTCCGACTCCACAAAGTTGTTTTAAAGATAGCAATGTAGCTCAGCATGAAAGCCCTAGGTTCCATCCCCAGTACAGAAAAGAAAAAATGAAAAAAAAGGAAAAGAAAAACATTAATTAATAAATCAAAAAGAAATTCCTATCACACAGGGACATCGTAGTCATTATACTGTAATAGAGATCGCAGTATAACAGCACCATTTTAGTTATGCATATGTTTTAGCTAGTGAATAAAACCACATTGCTAGTAGTCCTATAAAAGTAGGGATCATATAATTATTTACAATAAAACTGTGCTGTTTCTAGGGTTTACATTTTTTTTTGCACTGCACGTTGTTCTGTGACTATTATTAAGGCATTCTCCTCTTCTGCTTCTCAAAACAGGAGGTCACGTGGGGTGACTGACCCATATGACCTCAGTTCACGTACACGTGATCTATGGTGCTCACAGAATAATTCAATTACCAAATGATGCCTTTCTCAGAACATGTTGCTCCACACTAAAATGCAAGGCTGTTTATAATGATGACATACAATTCAGGATAAAAATTAAAATATAAAAAATGTTTGAAGCAAAAAGACAAAAGTTAGCTGTTTGGATGCTTAGTAGGAATTTGATTTCTTGACCTACTCACCACAACTTGCATTTCTAATATTTTCAGTTTCATCCACTTCTCAAAAACTGCCCAAAACGATGACTCCTGATTTTAATTTATGTGCAAAAGTGAATAGTCGAAACTATCTACCATGAATTCAGAAATATAATGTGTACCCCCTTTAGTTGCACATCTTCCGATTTGCTTTCTGTTGTTAGAGATTTTACCAAATATCCATGTCGATGTTGTATAACTCTGAATCCCAGTGCAGTCATCAACAAGGAAATGATATAATTTATGTATGCACAGCCAGTATATTGCTATTATTAAATGAGCAGTAGACAGGGAAAATGAACTCACACATGAATGCTCTCAGAGATCCTTTGAGTCTTAGTGTTACTAACGTGTACTCTGTGATGCTCAGTAGGGTAGCTTTAGTGCAAACTCCTTCCATTCCTAATTACTGCAGATGATTACAGCAAACTTTTGATTTAGTAATATTGAAAGAGGTTTTCATGAGAGTATATCAGTGATTGTGAGTCCTAACAAGTGGCAATTTTGTGTTAAATAAGGACATTAAAAAGTAATGTAAATAACTTTAAAACTCTTAAAACTAGTAGACAGTGAGCCAGCTAAAACACTCCAAAGTTAAAATTCAGAAGAAGTCTAGAGAAGTATCCAAAAGTAATGCTTCTGTAGCTATAGGTAGTAAGCATCTGTACAATGAACAAAATATGGACAGTTTAGAATAATAATTCGATCAGACAGATGGAAAATATAGGACCACAGTCATTCACTAAAGATGCAATAGCTGAGACCAAAATTACAAGTTTCTTTCAAGTGTTTACCCCTGTAATTTGACTACCTAAGCTGATTCCTCTATAATTTACTAAGTTAATGAAATCCTGGTGATAGTTCAACTTGACATATGGGTTACAGGTGTACAGGGATCTGTTTCTTTCTCTAAAGCCAATGAGATAGCATCAAGAAGGAAAATAGCAGTGAAAACTTCACACATGATTGCCTGTACTTCCTCGTGCACCTACTTTGTCTCAAGCCTGGAAGGGAAGAAGAGGACGTGGGTGCATTGCAGCATAAGAGGAAAGCGTAGTGCAGGATGGCACACAGGTAAAAGCACATAACTACCAAGGAACATTAAAGTCTTTCACTCGCAGTATAATCATATTCACTGGAGATGTTGAGTCCGATTAAATCGATACTATGTGCCAAACTGTTCAGATTGGACAGATAAGAAAAGCCACAATAGTCAAGTTGGTCTTCTCTGATCATGTCTGGAAGAAATTGTCATTATCCGCTATTTCTATTTTTGTATCATGTGAAATCTTATTCAAATGTATGCATTATTCAGATATTATTTATTATAAAAATATACAAAAATAATTGTTTACAATAAATTATAGCACATAAAGTTTTTCGTTTTCTAAAGAAAAGCAAGTTTCATGCATCAATTTGTAGTAATTTTTTTCACTAACATGGATTGCAAAGAACTGCATATTAACATATTTAGGCATATTCCTCATTGAAAATAAGTTATATAATGGCTGACTGTATTATAGTCCACACTCTATCAAAACCAGTACCATAATGGCAAGTAACCAAAATCACCATTTTTAAACTAATTCAGTCTAACAAATAACACTTGCCTCAGTAAATACGCTCTTGCATTTCCACCAAAGAGTGATATACACTCAATCCTGAATGTGGACGGATCAAAAATAGATTTACCCTAATAAAAATCTCTAAGTAATAATAAATCAACAAGTGAATAATGCTTTCACATATACTATCAACATATTTGCACTCATAAACACCTAATCTCTCTACAAATAGTATGAATATAAATATCAATTTTTCAATGTCACAAAACAATAAAATATTGATTCAATTTCTCATATTTAGACAGTGTTATTTTCCATATCTTCTTGATATGGTCCAATCTTTGCAATTTGGGGGCTCTTGCATAGAAAATGCATGCTATGTATCTACATTACACATAGTATACATAGATATGTACAATCATATATACATTATTTATCATCAATTCATTATGATTATGCTAGCTCTAGTCTAACGTAACTCAAAATATTCTCGATGCTATGACCCATGCCATATATATATCTTTCTTCTCTAACCAAGTGAGGACCATCTGGCACCCCAAACTTCAATATATTTACTAATTTCCACAGTTTTACTACACATATGAAATAATTTCACAGTTACTACAAGTATACCAATACCACCAAGATCCTACTAGGTAAAAAGTATTTTGTAGTTTTCCATTTTCTTCAGACCAGAATATATGCTACAAGTTAAATGTATAATATTTAGTTATTTTTGCTCCTTGGGGAATATGGTTTTCATTTAAAATTAGAGTGATACTATCAAATGATATTTCAAAGTGTAAAATATTAGGATAATTATAAAGGAGATACATTTTGTACAAAGATTAAAGACATTTAAAAATTACTAGTATAATACAGGATTCATGGAAAGCTACTCATTAAAATGAAAATTAAACCATTCACAAATTTAAAATAAGTTCTATAAGTAGGTGAGAATACTAACTAAATTAAAGCACTAGAAAGAACGTAATGAACATAGGAATTAAAGAATAATAAATGTAAGCTAAAAATATAGGACATATCAATAAATGTAATTGGCCTAGTTTTAAAATTTCAAATTGATTATAAAACCAATACCAACCCTTTGGTGGTCTATAAAACACTGAAACTAAAAGAAATTCTTCAGGAAGGGTAAAAATAAAGGAGGGCACAAAGAAATACTAGGGAAATGAGAATGGAAAAAGTAGAGCTCAAAACTCTGATAAAGACCTAAGTAAAGTGCAAGTAAGAAAAATACAGAAACGTTTTTCCTTAGTACTATTACAGTGCTATTTTGTGTAATACAATTTAATAAGTGGATTACATAATAACATGCTAAATAAAGATGAAACACTTTTTGCACATGTTCTTGAGAAAATATTTACACACACTTTACTAACATTTATAGATATTTAATTATGTGAGACGTACTCACCCATTTAATTTTTACATAGAGAAATAGAAAAAAGTGCTTTTCGTTCAGAGGTGAAACAAGTCAGCTCTCAAGCATACTTAGGACTACTCCGTACACTTATTTAAAAAAATTAAAAACAAATTCAAAGTAATCTCAGCTTTTTTGAAACACTGACATCAAGAAATGAGTGAGTATAAGCTAAAATGTTTGGTACCCGTTACAGAAGAGCACGGTATTCGCCTCAGATGGAGCTCACGTTAGAGTTTGCACTTAGCCCTTGGAGGATGAGGAGTGAGGGTTAAGTCCCGGATTCGATCCAAGTGCGCAGAAAAGGAAAGGCAGAAACAGATGGCTTTGCTTATTTTAGAACTCTAACCTGATAAAACCTGGAGAATCAAATGCCCTGTGAATAATTTTAATTTTGTATTTCTTTTTAAATTATGTATTATTGTTTTCACTTTTTGACTCTAAAGGGAAATATTAGCAGGTAAGGAGCAGCATAGTGTAAAGTATTAGACGAGGAATTTATTTATTATTTTATTATCAATATATCATGCACATTATGCAATATATTTCGCATTCTTCAAAGTCTGTAAATCGGTAGTGTTTTTAGAGCATATCATCCAGACCCCTGCCGATTTTACATAGGCACCAGGCAAGCTCCACTGCAGTCTCTGTAGCGCCCCCTGCCCTCGTGTTCTTTCTCATTTGCCGTTCTGATGAAGTGGAAGAGAGTATAAAGTCCTCTGATAAATGTCCTGTTCCTGACTTTAGTGTGAAAGATTTCAGCTTTTGGCTGTTTAATATGATGTTGTTTGTTTTTTATACATAGCTTTTACTAGGTTGAAATGAAGACCGTCTATTCCAATTTTTTAAAAAATAAACGTATTTGTCCAACATTGAAGATTTGCTTAAGAACCTCTGTCTGATTTCTAGCTTATGCTCTGTCAATATTTATCAGCATTCTCAGGGAATTAAAAACTGGGATTGGATTATTGGGGAGATTTTGATAATGGTTTTTTACACTAAAATATTGCAAAAATGTTCATAACAGCAATGATAAGCACAAATGAACAAACGGATGGATTGGAAAATATCTCTGTAATTGCCACAAAAAAGTATAAAAAATAAGAAACACGGGATGGCAATACATTTTAATCCACAGCAACTACCTACTTCTACTGTAACGAAATATGTGGTACCTCTTTTCACAAAGGCTTCCGATGGCGGGAGATCAGTTCACTCATCGAAGTATTTGGCAAAGTTTTGCTTCCATTAAGGACCAGAAAAGTGGAAAGAGTTAAATTCCTGAACCGAGGTAACACTTGTGTTTCTTTTTATCATTTATGTTGGCTTCCCCAAATAATACAACTTAATTTTGCTTACTTTCAACCTCGCTTAACTGGAATCATATACTTTGTAAATTTTTAAGACAAATTCTTTTTGTAAGATTTATGCATGGTTATATATTAGTTGTAATTTTATTTTTTGCCCTTAAGTGACGTTCAGTTGTTTGACAAGTATTTATCTAAGTGTTGTGAGGGACATTTAGGTAGATTTTAGTGGGCCAAATATAGACAGGCTCTGTTAACCTATCTGTCCTCGTAGCATGATAGAATTTATTCTATGCTATGTGCCCATGAAAAGAAATATCCTACCATCATGCGCATTTTCCTCTGTGATTGCTAAATCATTCCCAGGGTAGTTTTATCAAGTTAAATTCCCACTGAAATTGTGTGAGCACTTGTTTTCTTGTACCCTTATACCTAGAATCTCAGTGATGTTTTAAAAATACCATTCTCCCTTGTAGACTATACTATTTTTATTTTACATTTCTGTGTCTCATAGACAAGAGAGAGCACATTTTTATATTTTTATTGTCTATCTCTATTCATTTGCTTCATATTTTAATGATGTTTCTCCTTGCCTGGTTCCCTGCACTAGAACGTGTTTCAGTTTGGTAATAATAGATATGTTCTCAACAATGCAATTAAAAGATCATTCACAAAAGGAGCTCTTTAGGGGCTTCTCAGTTTATATCGTGTTAGCTCTGCTGACACAAACTCTTCTGACTAATGCTCATTCTGAAGCCAGCAATGCCCCATAATTTAAAGTTTATTTGTGATAAGAATTTTAGAAAGATTGTGTATGTCTTTCTAAAAACCCTTTTTTTTTTCTCATTGAGTTTATTGGTACATTTTAGGTATACAGCACAGTTACATTCATCATTGGGATCTGGTGCCTTTACATGACAGGTCTTGGTTCTCATTTTTCCCCCTTGTCCCTGCCCTCCCTTCACCGCCTCCTCCCTTCCCTATTTACAAATACTTTGTTTCCACTTTTTCATTTTCTTATATTTTTTTCTTTTCCCTTATTCCCTTTCCCCTACCCTTCCCACTTCCCCTACACCTTTAGCCCTTCTCTTCCTAAAAAGCCTTTTAAGTGTAATGCTTCCCTTGTATCTTTCTGCTGGTAAACACGAGAATGTGTACCCAGGACTGGATGAAACTAGTCTTTCCTTAAGGGATGCTGGGTTGCAGAGAGGTGAGTTACAGACTTGTTAATCCTTTGTTTTCCCAGTGAATATTAAACTAAAGTGTAAACATCTATGTTAAGGGCTAGAAAAGTCCTTTGGGATATGAATGCATCCAGTCATCTGGATTCTTGTATGTTTCTGGTTACAGTCTCTCATGCAAAAAATGACCAGGAATTTATCTTTACAAATATTCAGATATTTCCATGGTTTGTGTCCTTCCAAACCTTATACGCTGAAACCTAATGCCCAAAATAATGCTATCAGAAAGCAGGTTCTTTGAGAGCCCTAGTGATTGTAATTGATGCCTGTTGTATGAATAAACTGTTATATAAATAGACCTTAGAGTGAGTAATTTGAAAACAAAAACTGTATTGTTCATGAAGCTGAGAAGTCCAAGATCAAAGCCCTAGAAAATTGGGGATCTGGAAAGATTGCTTTCTACTTCAACAGCGATGCGTTTTAACGGTGCCCATGCACATACTAAATTCATTGTACCCTCTCATGGTAGAAGGGGGATACAAGTTTTCTGAGCCCTTCTTGTAGGCACAGGAAGCCCGTTCGTGAAGGGATAGGCCTTATAATTTAATCACTTGCCCAAAGCGCTACTCCTAATACTGCTGCCAAGTTTGATGGACACAAACTTTTAGACTATAAGCAGTGTCTTTATAAAGGAGGCCTTGTTTGTGTCCTTGTTACTAATAGGATATAAACTCAGAAGCCCCAGAAGAGAGTTAGTTGTTAGTTCAACCCTTCTACTGGCCATGGACACAGTGAGAATTCACCAAGTGCAAATGGGGCTTCTACAGACAGGGTCTCTGCCATGACTTGATCTTTGCTTCCTAGCCTCCATAACACAAACATTACATTGTGGGCCAGGGATTTAGCTCAGTGGTTCTGCCGCCTGCCTCGCAAGCACAAAGACCTGAGTTCAATCCCTGTTACCCTCCCCAGAAAAACAAACAAAAACAAAACAAATTTTACATTGCTTTTAAGCTCTCCAGTTTATGATATTGTGTTATGGCAGGCTGAGTAAACTAGGCATACATTGTTTATTTTTAAAATAAATTTAATGAAAATTTTTGTTGTTTTAAACTATCGGGTTAATTTTAAAAGCTGAAGGAAAACAGAACAGAAAGGAACATGCAAACTTTTTCTGTCCTTTCCAACTAAAGCTGTTGACATGAAAGCCATTTTCCCAAACTCCAATATTCGTTATTGAATGTAGAAGATTTGAAATAAAAATTACCATTGTCTCAATTATCCATGGTTTAGCATAGTTCTGTATTATTACATATTTCTTGAACTAATCATTTTGAGGATTTATATTAATTATTGATTAGGTGAAATCAATATTTAGGATTAGATATTTTAAGATGGTACCTCTGAGAATACACTGCTTTATAAAATAAGATATACTTGTACTCGAACTAACAGCTTGTAAAATAACACCAAAGTCAGGCCTAATGGGGCAGTCCTGCATTTGTAGTACTATGTAAGCTTAGGCAGGAGTATCACAAGGACAAGTGCACCATGAGGGTTCATAGTAAATTCAAGGCCAACCTTATATAGCAAGATCCTTAAAAAAAAGCCCCAAAACCTAATTAAATAAAATAAGCTAATGCCTATGTCTGATTAAAGAAAACTAAAAACTGCGGGTATGTATGGAGAAAAATAAATGAGGCATTCCCAAGCTCAACACAGATGGCGAAGTCCTACCATTCTTGCCACCTGGCAAACATGTAAACAGGACAGTTAACCCATGGCCAAAGGAGTGTCAAGGCTTAAGGAAAAAGATATACGTCCTCTTTCTCCTGTTATGCTTCTAAGTGAAGTTGGAGAGTAAAAATCTCTATGTCACGCTGCCAAACTGTGCTCTCCGATGTGAGATAACCTGCCGCATCACTTCCCGAACAGCTTCCACACCTCCTGGAACTCTGCAGCTGTACATGCTGGAGACTAAATCTGGCCTCCGGAAGCTAAGCCTACTGTGTTAGCCTTCCAACTCCCGGTAATGAAGTTTTCCAATGGGAATTAACCATGACAGGGAAATGCAGCTGCAGCGTATTCACACTGTCTGAGATAAAGGTGGAAATAGTGTTGGCTTCTTCCATTCATGGAAGTTCATTCATCCCAAGACAAAGATGGGTGGATTCCAAGGTTCTTCATCATGAGGTAAGGTGATATATTTATTAATGGTTAAAAGCAAAGCACACACACATATACAGACATATAAAAGATAGTGAAGAGAAACACTGCATATTTAGAAACTTTAAGTCTAAATACAACACGAATACTTATTTTTAAATATGTTGTTTTATTTTTTCTCTTTCCTTTCTTTCTTATAGGACTCATTTTCCTCTCAGTCATATTTCTTTTGGGGCTAATTCCCTTTTTTCTTTTTCAAAACCAATATTGATATTTACCTTCTCAAATACAAAAACACATGACTAATATATTTTAATTAAATAAAAGGATTATTAGGAAGAATATTTATATGTTAATTTTTAAATTAAATGAGGACCATTATATGGTTTTCCTGTTCTACATGTAGGGATACAGCTGTTTATGCAAAATATTAGGAGGAAGTAATGTTCAGAATTAGTCTGATTCATGAAATGAGAAAGGATTGCATGAAGAAATGTATTACCTTCTAAGTTACCTTTTGCATTACCTTCTAAGTTCAGTAACTTCTTCCCTTTCTTTTCCCTCATTGCCTATCTACTAAATCTTATTCTCAAATCAAAGGATTACTCATCAGCTTACTAAGTACTGTGTATACTTCATTCTGAGTGAAATGTACCTTAGGATAAATGTCCAAAGATAATGAGAAATCTTTGGGAGTATTTATCATGTTCCCTACTTTGTAGATTGAAATAAAATGTAGTAATGCATTAAACAACTATTGCGTAGGTAATTTTCACCCCTTTCGGTAAAATTCATTGCAGCTAATTGATGTTCATAAGTATTATTCTCTTTAAAACTATTGTCATAGTGTGTCATTGACCTTTATGGGAAACCTGTTCTCCTGAACTTGTTAACTCATTTGCAGCTGCTAAAATCCCACCTCCTTCCTTTTAGTTTTCTTAAATGAACAATAGTATCAGAATCGAGAGCTTTTCCTCCAAAATATATACAAGCTCACATTGTCTATATGTGCATGAACCTCTGCAACAAATCTAGAGGTGAGAAGAGTCAGTTATATTTCTCAACTCACAAATAAAGATTCTAAGAATAGCCAAAGTTATTTAAGCTACTTTGAAAGAATATGGTAGCTTATATATCAGGAGTAGATACACAATCATTGCCACTGTTTGTTAAAACTTTTTAAAAAGTAGAATTAGATTGTTTCTCGTCACTTAAGTGACTCTCTCCCTCCATTGTACACATCTGGAAAATTCCCTCTCTCGAAGGGAGGTCAGTCACTTTCTGTTCATGCTTCCACTGACTGGATGAGACTCTCCAACGACACGAAGGGAGGACAGTCTGCTTCACTCGAAGTCTGCCTGCGTGAATGCTGATGTCCTCTGAAAGCACTTTCACAGAAACATCCGGAATTATACTTGACTAATATCTGGACACTGATCCAGTCCGCCCAGTACATAAAATTTACCATGATAAATCTGTTCATTTTTATCTGGAATGAGTATTCATAAAAACCAAATGGAAATGAAATCATCTCTAGGATTGAACACAGAAATCCTTTATCTCTTTTAAAAACAGAGAGAGAAAGAGAGAGAGAGAGAGAGACAGATAGAGACACAGCCGACCAGACAGAGACAGAGAGAGAGAGAGTGGGACAGAGAGAAACAGACAGGCAGGGACAGAGAAGGAAGGAAAGAAGGAGAGAAGGGAGAGGCAGGAAGAAAGAAATCCAATGAAAAGAATTCGTTTACAAGGCCTGAAAAGCTGAAGGAGTAGATTTGCTCTTATGGGTGAGTATTAAGATGTTTAGGGTCTGGAAACAATTGGAAATGGAGGAAGTAAAACTAGTAACTCTTGGTTCTAGAGGAGCTCAGGTAGGGAATTGGGTAAAAATATGAAGATAAACTTTCTTATGTAACAGTAATATACTTTCTCAATATAATAGCAAAGTAGACATGCTAGACTCATGAGAAACATTTTCTATGCAAACCAATGGGTTAGCAAGTAAAGTTTGTAGTACTGCTTTAGTAAATACTTCTTTAGAGGTCTGAGATGAAGAAGCGAGAGAAGGTTCTTATGTTTCGGAGGGCTAAGCCCGTTCTTCATAAGCTGCCGTGACCCCTATTTGGGCATGAACAGGACCGCTGCACAGCTCAGGAAGTCTCCCGATACTTCGTTGGATTCTATGATTTTAAAATAATCATTAGAGGAAAACTCAGATTTACTATAGGGTCATCACTTGGACTCAGCAAGCATATTTCATTCTCACAGGAATGGTTTGAAGTAATAAGTCTAAAGAGGGCGGGAGTGGGAAATGTGAAACTTCGGGTACCAGCGATAAAATTGGTTCTGGTTCTTCTAGAGCTCATTCCCATCTTCTACTTCCTTTTATCCACTTCTCATCTTGCTCTTTCCAGCTGTGAGACAGTAGACTTTTCCAAAGTCCTTACTGAAAATGCTTTGCTCTCTTTTGCCTCAGCACACCAGCCTTGTGTGTCAATACTACTGATCCTGCCCTCTCTCTCTAAACCCCACTCATAATTCATGTCACCGTTTTGTGGCTGGGGCAAAATACCTCACATTAAAAAAATAAACTTGAAGGAGAAATTTATTTTGGCTCACGGCTTAAGATGTTTTAGTCCACGGTCACTTGGCTTCCTTGGTTCTGGGCCTGTGGAAAGGCAGAAACACAGCAGACGCATTTGGCAGAGGAAAGGTGCTTACTTCTCCACAGCCAAGAAGCAAAAGGAGAGGGAAAGAGCCGCAAGAGAAGGCTCCATAGACTTTCAAAACCACGTTCCCAAGGACCCACCTCACGGAAGAGCTCCGTCCCCCGGTGACAGGATCACAAGAGTAGGTACCATCTCTAAGTATTATCGCATTAGGGATCAAGCCCTCAACAGAGAGACTTTGAGGGACACATTATACTTAAACTATTACATTTCTTTAATGAGTTTTTACTCTTTTTCAAGAGTATTTCTGACTGTTATGGAAATAAATGGATGCTTTGTATACACTTCCTTAATACTATATATTCTCCATTTCTACCAGTTTCCCTGTTTGCATATATTAAATATTTGTTCATTTTCCAGTATCTTGGATGTCCATTAGCCACATATGATTAGGGATCATGCCTCTTTTGGCTTCCGTTATCTCTTTGTCTCAGAAACTTTGGAAAGTACTTAAAATAAAGCCAGCATTCAGAGATAATGATTGACTTATGAATTCTGTCTAGCAAAGCCCTAGAGGAACGCCAGGTACTTGAAGATCATCGCTTCCAACACTGATATAATTTATATAGGTCAATTATGGTAGTAAATTTTATATGTCAATCTGGGCAAAGAGATGTCTAGAGAGTTCATAAACAATACTCGCAGTGTGTCTGAAAGGATATTTCTAGGAAACATTAGTTACACATCAGGTATTTTGCGCAATCATGGGAAAGTAACTAATATAGCCAAGTAGAACAAAATAATTAAAAGGGTAAAATTCACCTTGTCTTTCTGAACAGGAACATCCATCTTCTACTGCTCTTGAGTATTTTTTTCTTGGTTAATGAATCCTTGGACTCCAGCTAAAACTATATCTCTAACATTCCTGGGTTTCCACTTTGCAGATGACACTTTATGGGGCTTTTCGGCCTTTGTAGTCATATTACCTATCCCACATAGCAACACTCTTGTTATAGATCCACTTTAATCCTAATAGTTCTGTTTCTTTGGAGAACCCTGATAAATGTATCCATATGATTTTAGATAATGGGATTCTACTAACCAATTATAGTAGAATAACTGGGACAAGACTAGCCTGTTTATTATTATTATTTTTAATGAAACATATATGCAAAGCACCTGTCTTCAGGAGCTTTATAATTTCTGAAAGAAGGAAAACTTATACAGTGAATGCTACAATTGTCTTTGCTCGCTGCCTAGGACAGTTTCCTGATTATGCGACAGCAAGCTGGAGACTAAGCGAGACACAGAGTCGTAAGTGTATTGAGAAGGAATAAATAAATACGTTGGTTGGCGTAAGAGATTAGGCTGTGAACAGCAGAGGACTAGGACAGAAAAAAGGAGGAGTGACACCAGGTGCGAGAGGCTCCCTCGAACAGTTAGTGGGAATCTGGAGTGATCCTTTGCAGGTGTGAGGGCACAGCCCTAACCAGCTCCTACTGAAATTCTATTGGAATCATGCAATAGAAAAAGCGCCACTGAGACCTGCTGTTCCAAACCTCTCCCGATCGGGAATATCACCTCACCACCCCCTTCATACTGATGCCATTCAGTGGAATGACCAAAAATAAAGAGCTTATGAGTAAGAGGAGTAGTTTGGAGTAAGCCATACTCTACATCTTTCTCACCTAAATTTAAAGTCCCTACAGATCTCCACAGTGGGTGTATCATCGCTGTATCATTACTGGAACAAAATATGTGCTATCCACAAGTTTAAAAGTGAAATTTATTTGGGTTCACAGTTTCAGAGGGATCAGTCCACGGCTGGTTGGCTCCAAGGAAAAAAATGACACAGTGAAGGGGACAGTGGAGAAAACTTCTCAATACATGGCAGCTAGAAAACAGAGAGTGAAAGAAGGGAGGAGCTAAAAAGAAGAATACACTCTTTCAGGTCACAGCACCAGTGATCCACCTCCAAGGTCTATCTCCTAACAGCACACTTAACTAGGAACTCATCAGTAGATTAATCTGCTGGTGAATTTATCACTTCCATGATCCAGGCACCTTCTAGAAGTCCTGCTTCTGAACACACGAGGTTTTGGGGGAACATTTTAGATTTGAAAATGGCCATACTTCCAAAACTCCTATACAGATTCAATGCAATCCCAATTCAAATTCCAATAGTGTATTTCACAAAACTGAAACTCTATTTTCAAGTGAATGGTGTAGAACCTTGCACCCTTGTGCCTAGAAACAGGGAGTTCTTGCTCATTCCTGATATACCCGTAAGCCTTTTTTTCTATTGTCCTGATCCAAAATATATGTCATCTTTTAAATAATAATCTGTACATCAACCAAGCTTTCCTGTGCTTCATCTATATAGACACTTTCTTTCTGGCAAAACTTAAAAAAAAAAAAAAAAGTAGTGGGACATTTGCTCTTGATTCTTAATGTAGATCTTGCTAAAAACCCCAGATAGTATCCATGCTGCAACTTAATGCTGGGCTGCCTTGGCCTTTCTTCCCCTAGAATAATTAATCCACCATCTTGGATCTAGTCTCCCACAAAGTCTTAGCACATCAGCAAAATTTAGACAAATTTTCTGCCAGAGCATAACACACATGGTCTGGATTCTAATTGTCAATACTGTCCTTGTCCCCCAATTGAAACCTCATACGCCTTGTCTTTTCCGTCTGCCTATTTTAAAATCAGCATTCTGATCTGCTGAGGTCTGAGGAAAATCTCACCACATGCTCAGATGACAGTGTTCTAGGATTCCCTGGCTAGCATCTTTAAATGTTTCCAAGCTCCTCCAACATCCATTTCAAAGGCTTCTACACATACGAATAAGCAGAGTCTAACAATGACGTTACTCTCAGTACCGAAATCTGCTTTAGTCACTTAATTGTCACTGAGACACAATAGGCAACACACACAACTTGAAGAAGAGGGAGCTTATTTTGGCTCAGTCCATATTTTTATTTTAATAGTTGGCTGGCTCAAGGCAGGACAGCACGACAAAGAGGACTGATAGTGGAAATGCTGCTCACCTCGTGGTGGCTGAGAAAAAGAAAGTGAAGAGAGGAGCAGGGCAATACATCCCACCAGGTCACACCCTAGTAACGTGTTTCTTTCCCCAAACCCCACTGCACAGTATGGCAGATATAACTTCTCCATAGTACAATCACCTCCCCAAAGCCCCAACTATAAGCACATGATTCTCTTGGAACTCATCTAAATATAAGCCATAACAGCCTCCCATTAGCTTAATAAGCTATGCCTTTTACAATGGGTTAATCTTACACTCTACAGTTATCAATAATATCTTCTTGAAAGAAGAATTTTAAAAATACATGTTGAGAAAATCCTGAATTAATTGGTAACAGAATTTGCATGACAGGAAGTACTAAAGAATGTTCTTTCAGGCTGAAGGCGAAGGATTAGAGATGGTCGGTGATATGAGACAACATGAAGAGTGTAAGTATAAAAGAAAAAATTATCATTTTTCCTACCTACAGATCTTTCTAACAAATGAGAGGCTATTTTCAAGTTAAAGTGATGAAAGTGAAAGGTATATTTTATAATAAACTTAGAGATAAAACACATGATAAAAGTAAAAAATAATGAGGTGAAGTAAGTCAACAAAATATAATTTATTATGCTTGTGAGGAAGCATAACTGGAAATAAGAAATGTCAATAAATTGCAACAGGGTTACAATGGGAAGTAGGAAGCGCATAGTGCTGTGACAAGAACACCAAGGGAAAAAGTACTGAGGATAAATGAACTCTGACAATTTAAAGATACATTTTGTTCACCTTGAAGCAAGCACTGGAAAACTAGCAGCCCAAAGTGCAATTAAGAAGTATATTGCAAAAGCGAAATAGAAAATTAAAACTATCTTCCTGACTCTGGACAGCTAACGAAAATGTTACCACCTATCTGTGCCTCCAAATATACACAAAATAAAAATAGTGAAAAGACAGAACTTCAAAAAAATATCTTTGGCATAAACAGACAAAAAAATATGGAAAAAGTTCAAAATAACTGTTAATAAACATGGAAAAAATCATCAAATCCCAATCAGTACACCCTTGCATAATTTCTGAAAGCTTTCTTGGCAAGCTGGAGTTATCCTGGGAGAGCCCAGGGGAAGAGAAGAGCAGAGTGCTAGCATATGGCTCAAAATTACTCTAAAACTATAACCAGAAAGAAGAATCCGCCCTTAGGGTTATGCACTGTTCCCTCACAAATCAGAGCACTGATTGTAGGGAAAAGGCGTGAAATTACAGGTGATTTAAAGTGCCAATTTTTGATAGAGGCAGCTGTAAAAGAAAAGAGCAAGAGAAAAAGAAAAACCCCTTTGTTCAACTATGTGGTAAAACAAGATAACCCAGTCTAGAGGGGGAATTTAAAGTCCTTCCAGACACAAACAAAATACTGGTGCACTCTGATACTTTCTCCCATCACAAAATGTACTTTACTTCCAAAAGAAGAGTCCATCAAAGAACAAGGAATTGAAATAATTAACCTCAACCCCAGAAATGAATAGCAATACTTTTTTCACAAAGTTAATGCCCCCAAAATGCAACGAACAAAAATTCTTACATCTCAGCTCTTCTACTCCCCTTCCAACTCCAGTCTCCAAATAAAAGAGAAAAAAAATTGTAAGACAAAATCCTAAATTAAATGCACTCAAAACCATATTTGCAGATGTTGGAAATAACCTTGAATCAAAAATTTTAAAAAGTGAAAAAAGACGAGAGATTAGAGGTTTTTAAAGGATAAGAAATAAAGGAATCTGATAAAATTTTCTTAGAAATTACAACTAAATTACAAGATTGTGAAAAAGAATTTAAAGAGAAAGTTAAAAAATACCCAGATAAATCAAATACATACAATTTGCTAAAAAATAAGTAAAAAGAAATTTATATAGAAAATCATAGAAGTGAAAATTAGTCGAAGAAATACTGTTGTAAATATAATTAAAGCCCTTAAAGAACAAAAATATGATGATGCAATAAAACTGAATACTTTATTGTACAATAAAAATGCATTCATTATATGAGAAGATGTGAACTTATATATTAAATCAACCCACTGAGTACCTGGAAAAATTGGTCCATAATGATAGGATTTATTTTAAGACATATTCTAATACAATTCCTAAATTTCAAAAGCAAAAGAAAAAATTTTGGCTGGGCATGGTGGTGAACTCCTGTAATCCCAGCACTCGGGAGGCTGAGGCAGGAGGATTGCTGTGAGTTCGAGACCAGCCTGGGCTACATGGTGAGTTCGAGGTCAGTCTCAACTACCTAGTGAGACCCTGTCTCAAAAAAACAAAAACAAAAACAAAAACAAAACAATAAATAAATAAAATAATAAAATAAATTTTAAAAAAAGAAAAAAAATCAAATTAAAAATAAACATTAAATCTGAAAAAAAAACTTTAAATCAGAAGGAAAAGGAATCATACTGGAATTGATGAAGTTTTGAGTATATAATCAAAGACCAAAAGCTAAACCAAAAGGTCAATGATGGAGAAAAGCTAATATATTAAAGCTATGTGGTGGGCCAGTGTTAAAATCCTGCACCTTTAAAACATGGAAGAAGAAAAGAAAAAAGTAGGAAAAGATCTGCTGGTTGTTGAATAAGCAATACATGGAAAGTAAATACATTATAAACAACAGACAAATCATGCTACAAAATAAAATAAGAAAGCAATGGTTAAGGGATATACAAAGGTACATTAATAAACATAACCATATGCATTATCCTGTTTTCTGTTACCAGAACAAAATATTTCAGCCAGACTATTTTTATAAAGAAAGGAGATTTTATAAGGCTTGACATTATAGTATTTTTGGCCTCACTGGTTTCACTGTGTTCTGTTAAGGATTACATGGAAAATGGACAGAACACGTGTGAGGGAAGTAACAGGTCATATCTTGAAACAGAAAACCAGAGAGATTCTGGGCTCCCAAAATCTCTGTCGAGAGCACAAAGTACATCCAACTAGGTCCCACTAAATGTTTCTATCAGCATCTATGCCATGACAATAAGACTAAGCTCCTAACAGAAGCTCATATGTGATCAATAAATGAAGACATAAGCCTCTCTCAATGCCAAATATATCCATGTCTATATCTATACAAATGCCCCCACGTTACCTACAGTTATTACATATTGTAAATATAATACATATAAAGTATAATGGTAGATTAAAAGTCAACCCTGTCCTGTCAATAAATTTGAATTACTTAGTCATTCATTGAAAAAAAAGATTTACCAACTGGTCTCACACAGCAAAAACCAATTATGTTTCGGAGACAAGAGATATACATCTAAACAAAGTAATACAACATGGCTAAAAAAGCACTGAATAACAGGAATTGACAAGTATTTTCTTAACATAATTTAATACATAAGATTAATTGTAAGGTCAGCATTTACTTAAACAGAAAAAATTCTAGAGGTGTTAATAAAATTAGGAACCAGAAAAAAGATGGATAGTAATTTCCTAACTATTCAACATAGTAATAGAAATATTTCCTAATGTAATGAACAGCAAAATTTGACTCAAATCATTGTTAAATAACAATGAAAAAATATGCCTGCCAAAAGTTTGACAGTCCCTGAAATACCAAGTGCTTAAAACAAATTCAATCAGTAAAATAATTCATAAAGGTCACATTATATAAAATTAATGTATGAAAATGCATAGCTTTCTTGTAAAGATTGATAGTAAGCCACATTTACAATAACAAAGTTGATCAAATACGTATGGATCAACATAAGGTGTATGGAAAAAATTACAAAGAAATTTTTAAAACCCTCTTAAATAACTATCAGATGTGAACAGATGGATAGATATCCTTTGTTCCTGATTAGAGTGACTCAATACCAGCAATGTGTTATTTTGTCTCTAAATGAATGAATTAATTAATTTTGTGAAATATCAATAAGAAAAATTCCTACAAACTGTTTCAGGGAGTTTACATCCAACTTTGTATTATGATAAAATAAATATGAGGTAGCCAAAATATCAGTAAAAAAAAATCCAATATAAGAAAACCTTTTATTCTAGCTTCTGTACAGCAAAAGTATCAAGAGGTAGCGTGAAGATGCTATGAATGAATTAATTAATTTTGTGAAATATCAATAAGAAAAATTCCTACAAACTGTTTCAGGGAGTTTACATCCAACTTTGTATTATGATAAAATAAATATGAGGTAGCCAAAATATCAGTAAAAAAAAATCCAATATAAGAAAACCTTTTATTCTAGCTTCTGTACAGCAAAAGTATCAAGAGGTAGCGTGAAGATGCTATAAAAAAGAGCAAAAAAAAAGGAGAAGGAAAAAGAGGAGTAGGAGGAGAGGAGGAGGAGAAAAGAAAAAAGAAAGAAACCACCAAAATTAAAGATCCTGTCAAGAACGGGCAGGAGAATTGAACAGACACTTCACAGAGGAAGAACTACAAATGATCAACAAATACGTGAAAAATATGCTCAACACCTCTGGCCATTACAGAGATGCAAATGAAAGCAGTGTTAAGAGTCCATCCAGAAAGAATGACATTCATTAAGAAATAAAGCAATATCAACTGCTGGCATGGCTACGGTGAACAAGGAGCCCTCCTTCATTTCTGTAGGAATGCAGACTAGTAGAACCATTGGGCAAATCAGTATGGAGACTGCTCAAAGTGGAATTAGAAATTCCATGTGACCCAGCTATCCCGCTGCTAGGTATCTTCCCCAAAGAGCTTGAGAAATCGTACCACAGGGACACATGGATACTAATGTTTATAGCAGCACAATTTGTAATAGCTAAGTCCTGGAAGCAGGATACCTACCCATCAACCAATTATTGGATAAAGACAATCTGTATGTAATGGAATACTACACGGCTGTGAAGACGGTCAAGCCTGTAGGAAGATGGATGCACCTTGAAATGTAATGTTAAATGAGATAAAAAAGACACACACGCTTAAATGCCATATGGCGTCTCTCATCTGAGTGAGGCAAAGTACAGATAAGGAGAGTACTAAAGGGAGGAGGAAGCAGACAAGAGGAAGCATATCTTATGATAGGAAGTGGTCCAAGGGACAAGGGTGAAGGCTGAGCAACAGAGTAAGGGGCAATAAGTAGATTAAAGGTGTGCCACGCCCAGGAACCTAACGGCCGCGGGCTAAGATTAACAACATCACTGAAAATGAAAAGTGGCATAGGGAATTGGAGGAGGGAAGAGAGAAAGGCAAAGGGACTGTTTTAAAAAGCAAGCTTTACGCGTCACCACTCACCAAGATGCTCGCAAACTGCGTGAACTACAAACATGTACAGACAAAATAAAAAATAAGAAAAGAAGAGTGAATCTTCCTCCTCTAGTTTGCGGCCCAAATGCCAGTCACTTCTAGATTCAGCCCAAACACACACCCAGAAATATGCTTCATTAATTTGTGAGACATTTCTTAATCTAGTCAAGTTAAAAGTCACGATGAATGGTTACACGGCAGACGATAAAGGTGATTATTAATGGCTCTTGTCTTTAATGATTGTGTAAATTATTATCTACAGCATACCTTCTCTACTACTGTAAAGAATATTCCATAAGCACTTATAAAAATAAGCTACTTTCATATAAAAATCATATATTAGTTCATTCTCACTGCTAAAACAAAAGACTTCATATTGGATTAATTATAAAAGTTATTTTGTCATAGGTCTAGAGTCTGCAAAATCTGAGATACAGATTTTTGGCAGGTTCACTGTCTGGTCAGAAAACAAGTTTCTACTTCTAAGAAGCACTGTGTTCTCCCCAGATGGAAGGGGACGAAGGGCAAAGGGGAGCGAAGTTACTCCCTCGCTCTCCATCATCATGGCAGGAATGCCATGCCGAGGACCAACCACACAGGTCTTGAGAGGTCTGGGGTGCGGACCAAGAGTCCTAGGAAGGTTCCCACCTCCTCTGCAGTACTCACTCCTGCTTGTCTGTTAAGAACCACAAACTCTCACATTTTCTTCATGTCTGAGCATTTGGCTTTTGCTCTGGTTATATTTATTTTAGTGGAAGGCTGTTCACAGAATAACTCTCCTTACTCCAGTTTCAATAATGTAAGTTCTTTTTCTTTTGTTACTATAGCTTTGGGTAAGATAACATCTTCTGACGGGTCTTTTTAGTATCTAAGCAGGCTACACTATTCCCAACCTATTCTTCTGGAAGACCTTATTGACGCGTGAGAAACTTCAATGGCCATTTTATCCTAGCTGGATTGAAAGGCATTTTTCTGTGATTAACATGTGCTACCAACCCATATATCTCTCTACCTCTTTCCCAACAAAACTTGGAAGCTTCTTAGTTTAATTTATATTTTAGAGTACCAGAATATTCTATTTTTGCAGTTAATTATGTATTTTTTAAAAAGTCAATTTAAAGTGAGAAAATATATAAATATATATGATTTATACACAGTAATCTCTGTGCCTTAATTTAAATATCTACAATAGGAAAATAACTTTAATTTCTATTTTATAGAGAAGTCCTTAGGATTAAAGAAGTTAATAAACTTCAAATTTTCAAATCACGTCTGATGCATTAAAGGCATTTCAACTATTAGTTGCAGTTTATTATTCTTACTACTATTTTTATTAAATGACTTTTTAAAGGACAAGTCAGGATAGTAAATTTAAAAAGTAAAACAGTTGTAAAGTGAATGAATTGGTAGTAGTTTGAATTATTATTATTATTCACTGAATTTTATCTCTTTTATTCTATACATAAATATTATATTTCAGTAATTCTGGCTTCAAACACTTATTAAACAGTTGCCTTATACAAGATACTTCCTTGGCGCTGGAGCAAAATAACAAAGACAGGGAAAATCATTGACTTCTTGTAGCGCATATTCCTGAGTTTGAAAGACCAATCTCCCTGTCTCTCTCTCTCTTCCTCCCTCCCCTTCCTCCCTTTTCTTCCTTCCTGAATGAAAAGAACTGTTTTACTTTTTCACATCTAATGCTTACCAAGCGTAAAGTAAACAACCAAAAGCATGAAAGAAGTACGTCTCAGGAGCAAACAATCTCATGTGCAAACATGGTCAGAAGTCACTCTCATCATCCTATCTGCTTCATAAAAAAATAACGATAATCCTGATTTACTTCATTTGTTAGATCTGTGGTTCTTAAATATTTGTCCTGCAACAACCACGAGCAATCAGTACAGTGTTATCTCAGGGTGTGTTAACATTGCAAATTTGAAATCGTCGCCATAGACACAGTGCATTAATTAGAAACCCTGATGGAAGGACCCAGGAATCTGTTTCAGAGTCCTGCAGGTGACCCATGTGAGGCATTACCGCACAAAGATAGGGGCCTGAGGTAAGGTGGAGCTGGCTGGTTTCCCAAAGAGAGATAGGATCACTTGGCATGACTCACACTAGCATGCACTAATTCTACACAGAGGCACGATTTGCCAAGTAAAGTTCATGTTATAATGGACAGATGTTAAAACAGCTCACTACATTAAGAAATAGCTTCATTTTATAGATGAGGAAAACTGACAACTCGAAATTCTAATTAAGTGGCCAGAGTAAGGAAGGAAGGAACTCGGGGATCCTGACTGACTCTTACGTGATACCTTTTATTGAACTATGCATTGTTATGTCCTTGCCTTTTGGGAACTTTTCCTTGAATTCTCTAACCTAATTGCAATAGACTGAAATTTTGTGTTCCCTCAAATTCATGTTGGAATCCTGGTACTCAAGGTACTCAGTATTAGGCTGTGAGGCCTCGAGAGATGATTCAGCCACGACAGTAGGTACCTTTAGGAATCACAGAAGTGCTTATGCCTTTGATCTCTCTACATATATGGATCAGATGCCCATAGAACATCGTCCTCAGTATGCTTATAGTCCATGGGAACGCTTAGTGGTGAGCTCCACCAAACAAGGCATAGGGCCAGAGCTCAAACGTGATGTAGGCTCATTTCTATCGCACTTAATTAGTTGTTTCTGGAGCTGTAGTTGATCAAAATCATTAAAGCCTGTCTGGACTTAAAACGAAGGAAAACTGTTCTTACGTCTAGTGACAAGAAGGTCAAAGATACATAGTGATATTTTTGCTGACTTTAATTTACCATAGTCCTAACTTTTGTCATAAATTGTTTGTTTTCCCATTTGCAAAACATTATCATAAAATCCTCAGTTTTGTCTTCCTCATATATTATCAAGCCAAGGCTTAAGGTCTAAGGTTCTTTATCTGCATTAGGTCCCAGTGGGGTACAACTATATAATTTTTTTCACCTGCCTTGCATGTATAAAACTTCATAGATCAATTGAAGTTTTGGGTTCTTTGTTCCCTTTCATTCAGTGTGGTAAAACTTCCCAAAACTTGTATATTTCTTATGTAACACTCAGTAATCCACTTCATTAAAAAAGACACACCCACAATTCACCCTCCTCTACTCTGCTTATTTATAATGGTTTTAAAGCACAGTACCATCAAATCTCTAGAATTCCTAATGTTTAACAGGGAGGTCCTGCTGCACACGGCTTATCCTCCTCAGAAGTGTACTGTCCACCTCAAAGTAGCAACATGGTACTGCTTAGATCTTTGTGGAATTTTTTGAAGTCATATCAATGACTTCACTTTAACCTTTACCCAAAACCCTCCCGTATGCAGCTCAGTGGAAGACTGTCATGGACTCTCTAAATATTCCACGAATTATATTAGCAATTCAAGGAGTCTGTTCTTTACTTCAAGTGTCTCAGTTACCCTTGATCATAGACAGGGGGCAGCACCCAGGTAGACTTTGGTATTCGGCCTGGAAGACCCCTCAGCTAGATTAGCAGGTTTATTAGGCACATCTTCTAAATTCCCTATTATACAGGTAATAGGCTGTCTTTCTTGGGGTTCCAAAGAAAATGAGTTTTTTCTGGGACTGTAGTGAAGATTGCTCTGAGACCATTACTCATGGGTCAGTGACCCTAGTTAAACTTACAGCCCATATTTTCTTGCCAATGTAATCAGGTACTGATGTCAGGCATTCTTAGAAATCAAATGTACATAGTGGCGATTTTAAGTTATCATTCAATGTATAATGAAACTCAAAGGCACTTTCACCTGTGGTTTTAATTCAAAGTCATAGCAGATTGACCTTTCAAATGAGCAGCTGTTGAGAAAGGGAACCTTGAAATAACTGTAGATTCATCTTGCATGACTAACCAACACACAAGTTTTGAGTTCATTATTGGGTATAGCACTGGTCTTGGCGTTTCAGCTCAGTTTTAAGAAACTGAATTTCATAAACGCCATGCTTTTGAAACCAAGCTAGAATCTTATAAAATATTCTTTTCATTTTTCTTCTGTATTTTAGCCAATGAAATATTTTTCCTGTACCCCTATAAGGAGCCTCATGTCACCTTCCTTCTAGTGCAGGCTTCATTCTAACTCTACTTTTAAACAAAAATTATTTGGCTTTTGAGCCTCTTAGTTACTCTTTGAATAAATCCTAATTTAAAACTGTCAATGTTTTGGGCATCTCATTTAAAACGAAATGTGCTGTCAAAAAAGAAACTCACTTGAAATTTGCAAAACATTATCGCTCCATTTTTATCACAGTGGCTTGTACTTCTGTTTAGCCTTACAGGACTGCTATTTTTAAAAGCAACGTGAGGAAAATGTACTTTTAAAATTTTTATCTAGAAGGTTAAACAAGAAAGCTAAGGAATTTCTTACTTATCCAATTTATGTTAATGCAGGCCGTATGAAAAATGACAAGATAGTAGAAAGGACAATGAAGTGATAGTCCCTGATTCTAATAGGTTAGTAGGCAGATGGCAAGAAGAATGGGAAACACCCTCTCTTCTGCACAGACGTCTGGTGCTTGTCCAGGGCCGATGCACTCTTTGCGGCGTTCAGCCGCCACCGGAGAGAGTCGGGTTATCAGAGCCGTTCGCTATTTCTCCACCAGTCCGCTGTATTTGCGGTTGGGAGGCTCGGCAAGTGCGGATTAGACCGTTTCGTTTCACCGGCAAAGATATGTCAGTAGTTTCCACCTAGACTCAAGAAAACGTCTAAACTGCTCGTTAGGACTTTGAATATCTGCTTAATCTACTGGCAGGACTCTTTGCAGCTCATCACCCTGTCCATTAAAGAAAAGGCGAACTATTCTCAGCGCTGCTAAAATACTTTCAGAAATACCTTCCTTCTGCCTTTAGGTCTCGGCACGCGCTGTTCTCCTTCCCTGGAACGCTCCCTATTTAGGTGCTCTCACCTTCTTAACCCCACTGCCTCTCTCAGGATATGTTGTTTTCTTGTTTTGTAAAGAAACATTTGTAAGTAGCCAAATCTGCGTAAGGTGTTTCTCCCATATCTCGCTGCCGTAGTTAATGCTTCTCTCACAGCCATTGCTCCGCAGTTTCCTCACAGCCCTATTACTTAGATTGTTCTGATTTAGGAAGACTGAGACTTTGACATCACCCACCCAATGCCATCCAGTGCCAAGACGAAAGACTTTTCCGAGGCACTCTTGGATGGAGGCATAACAGAAAAAAAAAAAAAAATCAGTGAGAGGACTATAGCTTGGAGAAAAGCTTTTTCAGAATTACGACTAGAAACAAAAATGAAGCTCAGATTTTTAAAATCCATATTTAAAATATTTTCTAAGATAATACACGTATTTTTGCTTATTTTGATATACCCATACTCTGTAATCAGGAAGTATGAATGCATTTACGTTAAATTTTATATAAACACTGTCTGCCTTATTAAAAGTTATTAAAGGGCTAAACCTCTGATGTGGTCATTTTGCAATTTTCTACAATCTCACTAAAAGCCCTACACAGAGCTTCAATTCTTGTTTTGGCCTTTAAAGTAATTTACATTTCCTATTGTGAATCCACATTCTTGCTGTTTGTTTTGGTAAACAGTAGATAGATTTTTGTGGTTCCGTTTTGTTTATGTTTGATGATCTCTTATTTTTATAAGGTAGATATATGTTTCTCTCAGAGGAATCAGAGAATGAACATCCCAGAAGTCCATGACTATAGAATATAATGTCCCCTGACTTTCACTAGGTACTAGAAATTTAGCAGTTTGTTTATCATGATTATGAGGCATTGAATTTTAGATTAGACTTGAGGATATTAGAAATGTAGTCAATATTTTAGGCATAATTCACAGTAACTGGGACATTGCATATCTAAATTGATTTTTCAGTATTTATAATCCTATAGAATAAATTTTCATACACCAAGGTAATCATGCCATTTTAAAGCATAGTGTATAGTGTAGGGATTAAGGTGTGAGTTGTAAATATGTCTAAATATAGAGGTTATTGGTAAGGATCTTTTCCATGGTGAAAATTTTTTTTTGTAAAAAATTAAACATTTTTTTTGAAGATAATTAACCAGTTAAATTATAAATTAAGTTTTCGGTGAGGAACACTATGGAAACTCTGAAATGTTGCTTTCTTTAAGTAATTGTATCCTTCGATTTCTTCTTTTTTTTTTTTGTACCGGGGATGGAATTCGGGTCCTTGTGCTTGCAAGGCAAGCAGCGGCACCACTGAGATAAATCCCCGGCCCTTTTCAATTTATTCTTTGCCAAAAATAATAATAATTTAATTGACCCTAATAAAAAGGATAATGAAAATGATAGAACTATAGCTATTATGTTATGAGTATTTCATACTGTATTTTTCACATTATATCACTTTAGATGATCGTATGATGTCATGATTTTTAAGAAGAGAAACTTCAAGAAATTACTAAAGCTTATTAGAATACTATTCAGCAAAATGTTCTGAATTGAATTTGAAAGAAGACATGATTCTGAGATGTCAGTATTATTAAGCACTCAAAAATATAAAACTTGGGTTGAGGATTTAGCTCAGTGATGCCGCTGCCTGCCTAGCAAGTGCAAGATCCCCAGTTTGAGCCCTGCTACCAAAAACAACAACAACAAAAACAAAGATAGAAATTTTAATTTGGAAAGCGAAGGCACCCCAATTCAGTTTTTTAAAATGCAGCAAAAGAGACCTACAATAAGGTGTGAAAAATCCAATATGCCATATTGCTCTGGAAGAGTCTCGGCGAAAAAGGAATAAGGAAGAGATAATTTCCTTACATGTACATATAAGCCAACTGTAAAACTCTTATGAGATTGAGTTTAGAATGGACATATGAATTACTGAAAAGAGTAGAATGATCAGAGGTAGAAATAAGTATGCAATAAAGGCGATTTTGTTCAAAACAAATGAAAACATAAAGTTGATTTAATTGATTATGTCAAGGAAACTGGCAATTCATTTAGAAAATAATTAGAAATAAAAGGAAACTAGGTTCTCTTTTCCACGTACATTTGGGGAAAATAAAAATGTACAAAACAAACTTTAGCAGTAGTTTACAGTAAAATTCGACATCAATTGTTGAAGTTTTGAGTGTGGTGGGACTGTGTACCTTCACAAACCTGTGCTCACCCGTATCTTACACAGGCCGTCTTTCACTTAGGTCACCCACGAGAGCGTGGGTGTTGAGTACTTGCACTTCCTAGGTTAAACTCACTGAAAATAGAGATCTAGAGATCTGTGGAGATCTAATGCTCCCATTCTTTCTAGGAAGCTGTGAAAATACTTGCAGGAAAACTTTTTCTCAGTACGGTCTGAATAGTATTACAGCCCTGAGTTAACAGTCGTAGAGGAAGAGAGCAGACACCAAGGATTGCGAGCATTTTGTTCATATTTACTAAGATATCAAAAAAGAGATAATAATCCACAGGGGGAAAATAGTAATTGTGGGAGCAGAAATGCAAAGAAATAGAGCCCCCAGATCCACTCCTCGGAGAATAGAAAATGTCTAAGTTATTGGCTTTTTGTTGTTGTTGTTGTTGTTGTTTTGAGACAGGGTCTCGCTGTGTAGTTGAGACTGACCTGGAACTCACTATGGAGCCCAGGTTGGTCTCAAACTCATAGCGATCCCCCTGCCTCAGCCTCCCCAGTGCTGGCATTCAGGAGTGTGCTACCAGAAAAGTACTTTCTGATAGCTAGGGATTTCAAAACAGTTCATTGAAAGCTAAAATTCTAATGAAAGCTTTGAAATAGAAAAGAAAAAATTAGTAACATTATATATTTTAATTCAACCAGGCAATAATGAAATCAACTTTAAGGTCTAGTCATATATAGCTAGCAAAAACATTGCTACTTATTTTGTTTTCACTTTATGATATTTCTACAGTACAAATTGAGTTTTTTAAAATAGAATTCAATAGATTTTTGTATAAAGCACAATTTTAACTATATATTAGCAAATTTACAGTTCAGTGCATGGCCATCTTTCCAACCAGTTTAGTATCAACAGGATATAATGCAACCATTTAAGTGAAAAATATCAATGGTATCCTCACAGAACTCTGACAGATGAGCCCTCAATATTAGAAAAGAGAGTATTTAAAAATTTCAGTTGTATATTCTGATTATAATATGTGCCAAACACACTATCACGGCATGGCTACTTTTATGTCCATAGAGAACAAAAATAATCTCAGAAAAAATAATTTCCCTGCTTTTCTTCAATTTGTATTCCAAAGTAAGGAGTATTGCCAGTCATTGTTATGTTGGTATTTACTAATGCTACCTAACGCCTTCTGAGATGGAGGCGTTATTTGAAGAAGAGCACATTTTATAATTATATTAATAGCCTGTCAATATGTAATTGTCCTGTTTTCAACATTTGATAGGTGATAATACTCCAAATGGGGACAGATATTGTGCTCATTCACCAAGCAACCTAGAAATATAAATTTAAAATTCTTTGGATCCAATGAAACATATTTCAGTAACAAGTTATTTTTTAAAAGCTTATAAATTCTAACTGACCTGCATCGCAGTAAATGTAGAAGAATTATCAAAAGAAAGGATGCTAGGGAAATAATTACAAAAGGGACATGAGAAAGAACAAAAGGGAGTCTGTGCTGATGTGTTATATTCAGATACGCAACCTGGATGAAAACTTCTTCCAAATTCCCTGTGGGTAATAATTTCCACATCTTTTCCAATGCATACCAAGCATAATTCTCTGAAACACCTTTAATTAAGATATTACCTGAAAAAACTAATTTTCGTGTTCAAAAAAGTTAGGCAAAGATTTAATTTTAAAAATTAAACTCATTTCATTTAACTATGGCAGTTCACAGTGTCCCTTTCATGTGCCAAGATGCAATGTAAATCTTTCACAAGACACAATAAGTAGAATTCTCCAAATGTTACATGATTAAGGAGGCTAGAGTTATAGAGTAATTTTAAAACTAATTTTCCCAAAACTAAGATTCTCAAAATGATGGTGGTTTATTTAACAGAATAAACTAAAATATAATAAAAAACTATTCTATATAGAAATTAGAAAATTATGAAAATTAATTGTAACTTCAAAATTTAACATTCTAGCATTTCATAAAGAAGGAAAAGTACTCAATTTGGCTTTCATATATATATATATTTTCTGGACATTACAGAATTTCGACTTGCCCTCTTTATAATGACAAAAGAAAGAACAAATGTAGGGTGAATATAATAATTCAGTTAGTACTCTCAAAATTTAGACACAGTCATAAAATTTGCAATTGAAAATAACAAAAGTCAGATATAAAATGGAAACTTTATTTTCACCATAAAAGTGAAATAACACTTAGCAAAATCTACTTCAGAAGTAAGTGGAGGGTAATATATTCCTGAGGATTTAAATGTTATACTTCAGTGCCTTACTAGGAGTGCTATAAATTCTTAAGAGCTTGGGCCCTTTGGTAAGTGCGTATTGTAATGTTCTGATACCACTCTCACCTACGAGTCCTGCCTTAGGAATGTGCATTGTTCCATCACCTGCTCTGACACTGACAAAGAACCTAGAACACTCTCTTTGATGAGAATACATCTGCTGTGTAGATGGGCAAATGCCTGTCTTCCAGTCTTGAAGATACAAAGGGAAGCTTCTATGTTTCAATAGATAAATTAAATGCTTTATGAGACATATTTACTTCAAAGGATACATAAACCACTACCGATATTTCAGAGATCCATTTCTGTAGGAAAATAGGGCAATACTTTCTTCATGTGATCCTATCGCTTTCCCTTTTTCTACTGAATTTTGTTCAAATGCAGAGTCGTTTCTTGCAAGCCAATAGCAGAAGGCCCCACTTTTGGATACACTTTATTTTTTAGAGCAGTTTTAGGTACACAGTAAAATTTAGTGGCAGATAGAGAAATTTTGCATAAACCACTGTATTTTATACATAATTAAATTTCCCATCAACTCCCACCAAAGTGCATATTTGTTACAATTGATGAAACTGCATCGATACAGCAGAACCCTCCAAAGTCCAGTTTACCTTCTGGCTAGCTTTTGGTCTTGTGGAAAAGCTACCACTGCATGTAGAAACACATATAGCATCATTGGGTAGTTTCGCTCTCCTAAATTCCTTCTGCTCCACCTACTAATAGCTTCTCTTCCTTAACCATGAAAGGTTTATCTTTACAAACAAATACACACATCAAATATGTTCCTAAAGAAAAAACTTACTTCATATATAAATGAATTGATATTGTCAGCATAAATTCTAAAATAGGCAGTGCTTTAAATAGGCCTGACATTAGATTAAACATATGAAAGGTTAAAGAGAGCAAAAAGAACCAAACATAATCCTTTGTAAAACATAAGTAAAAATAAAAACAAGACTATTGCTTTGAGATGCTTAATCATAGGCAGAGCAGGACTGTGATTTCTGAGAGAAAAAAAACAAGAAGAGCCTTGACAGTGGAGCAGTTTCTGGGCTGTGGGGTACGAGTGTGAAACGCAAGGGCTCAATACATAAGCTCTGAGAAAGAAAATATTATAGTTTTGGAAGTCAGTGCAGCTACAATTTTCAGGTTCATGGATCAGAGAGCCTGAGACCTTTCAGAATGAAGGTTCAAAATATCTGTTCCATATCCTCTGAGTTATAGATAAGCACAGATGACCATCATTCTAAATGCAAATTATATTTAAAGGGCCATTATAGAATTGTGAGATTAAACAGTTCTGAGAACTCAGACAAGTTAGGGAGATACTCAATTTCTGGCCAGTAAAAACAAAAGGTATTCACAAAGAGCAGATATTTTAGCATCGTTAAGCTTGAGAAGTGACCAGATACAGGTAGGAAAGTATTCTAGCTTTCACATAGCACCAGTATTTTTAAAAGAACAAATTGTGCTCAAGTCAATTCATTACCTGTAAATCAGCAAAGACAAACACTTTTGTAAAAGGAAGATAACAAAATTCAGACAACAAAATTTTACCCTATAATGTAACACTTTGTCATTTTTTAAAAGTTTATGGAATCACCCAACTGAGGAATATATGGCCCATAGCATAGGCAAAATTTTATAAATATTACTAGACACACAAATAGCCAAAATAATAAAATTAGTGATAACTTGTAAATATACATGTATATATAAAAGAAAATATGGCTATAATGAGCAAAAAGTAACACTTATGAAATCAGAACAAATCAAACTTCTGGGGTTGAAAAGATACTTTAAATAAATATTCCCCTAGCTTCTTAAAAGAGGTGATTAATTGAAGAATAAACATCAATAAACTGCAAGATTTGGGAATATAAAATTAAGGTAACAAAAACACAAAGAGAAGATGAACAAATGTCACTGTAACATACAGTTCTCTAACATTTTGAAATAGAATCTCAGAGATAAGTAACAGGGAGGACAGAAAAAAATAAGAAAAATGTCTAGACATCTTTTAATTTTATGAAAATGATAAACTCAGAGATGCAAGACCAAAAGAATCTGCATGAACTTGTTATATACCAAGCACACAGCTACATATAAAAACAACAGCTACATATAAAGACCGAAGCTCATAGTAGTTAATTTGCTTCAACTCAGTAGTCAAGCGAAAAGCTTGAAGGTGGTTCAAGTAAAAAGGCACATTGTCCAGAGTAAAAACTATGAGGGAAAATGGTAAGAATAGCTACGGCCTTCTTGTAAAGAAGTCAATGAATAAGTATTAAAGGGAAAGAGATCTCTCAAACTACAAATCTTTATTTACCGATAAATTACTGAGAATAAATTTTTTAAAATACAAAACATAAATACTAAGAGAAATTTTGAGCAGCAAATCAGAAGCACAAAATATATTAGTAGAAGTTCCTCAGATATAGAGAAAAGGACAGAAGATATGAACTTTAATCTTCACAAAAGAGTAAAGAACACTGTAAAATGATAATTGCTTGTAAAAAATATGTCATTTAAAGTTACTTAGAAGATAATTGACAATGTAGAAATGCATAAATAATATTTATTGGGTATAATAGATACAGAATAAAACATAGAAACAAAATAACATAAAGGAGCAGAATGAAGAAATGGCAGTAATATTTTATAATCATCTTCCATTAAACATAAAGTGAAATATTATTTAAAGATCAACCACAATAAGTTGAACTTTTCTAACTAATGTATAAATGACATCATGAAACCACTCAGTACAAAGGCAAGTGATGAAACAGCAGAATGGATGGAAAAGTAGAAAACAGAAACAAACATGGTAACTTAGAGTATAATGAGGTCCTTCAAACATAAACTGCTAACCTCATTAAAATGCAGAATGGTCTGACGAGATCTCAAAAAATGCATACAATCAAGTCCTAGTTGAATGTTTCAAGAAGGGACTCATTTAACTTAAAAATTAAATTAGCAAAAAGTAAAAGAAAGGGAAAATATACACATTACAATAAACCAAAACAAATTAAGTGTGTTATGCTAGTATCAGAAAAGTAGACTTTAAAAAGGACACCTGCAAATGCAAGGACCTGAGTTTGATCCCCAGTACCAAAAAAATAAAATAAAATATTAAAATAAAAAGCAATACTACTAGAATAAAAAGGGAAATTTTATAATGGATCAGCTCTACAAAACCACACACCAAACGTAAATTCATATGCTATGAAAAAGTGTCTGCAAAATAAAATGTGTGTACTTGAAAAAACTGAAAAACCGATAAATACAAATTTCTGTTAAACTTTTAATATTCCCTTTAGCAAATGATAGAATAAGTAGGTTTAAAAATAACAGTTATAGAGTATTTGAACAGCACAATCTAACTACTTGACTGAATATCTCCAGCACATCCTCATAGCAATAGCATAAAATATATTTTTATCTAAGTGTGCATGGAAAGTCACTTCACCAGGATAGAAAATAATAACTGGACACTTAAACATATTTCAACATATTTTTAAAAATTAGATTCACATACATAACATTCCATCCAGCAACATAATTTATTTAGAAATTATTGTGATGCCTTTATGATTAGGTAGAAGAATTTACCAACTCAAGAGGGTTTCACTTGCCTGTGCGGTTGTTTTAGGGGAGGGCTACAAATGATTATTTTTATACTTTATGAAAAAATAAAATATCGTAACAATATGATAAGAGACGTAGTTACTGCACTGTTTATCGTTAACTTTTTTGGTTTATGACTTGCACTATGAGCACTCTGATGACAACGTTATGTGGTCATTTGAACACAACTGTAAATCGCAGAGAATTCCTCAAAGAATTCTACAAATGTCTTATTCCTAACAGCCCATTTGAGAAGAGATGGGGGAGGTGCAAACAAAATAGAGAGAAACAGGAAAAGAAAAAAGAATAGTTTTATTCTTTCTGGGAGACTAAATATATTTTATAATCATCATCTCTCATAATGATGTTATTCTTTACAAACCCAAGAAATAGCCTGCAACACAGACACTGGGTTCAGCGGGAACATTTAATTGCTTTTCATCCTTGCAAACATATTTTCAACAGGCTTGTGATTCAAAGATACAATTAAAACGCTTGCCTTTTCATTCTTTTAAAAAAGAGGTCATATTTCTGGCAGAGAGAAACTATAATTTGCTCTCTCCCCTGCTATGTCTGTAGCATGTTTTACCTTGCGGTCACATCAAATTGCAAATAAAACTCTCTTTAGACTGCTTTATGGGCCAAAAACAAAAAAAACAAAAGACTGATTGGAATATGGATCTTCATTAGTAATTGCCGCATTAAAGAATAATCTAAACTATATATCTATAGAAAAATTACTTAACGGAAAAATCTTTGCAAAACACTCCTTAAAATTTAATACACATTAAATAGCATTAAAAATGAGAACATGTACACACACGAAGTAAATTTATATTGCTCACTGCGTGTACACTGAAGCTGGAAAGGCAAAGACAATCGCTTTATGTAACTTCTGAAATGCATTTCATACCTTCAGACGTTTGAAATACCCTTTAACAAATTTCTTCAATAAAACAAAGCAAATAATTCAAACAAAAGAAAGACATGTAAACCAGCACATGAAATATGATGCCAAAAAATGTGATTAAAATACCAGAATGTTAGGAGGAAAAGCTAAAATGGAAAGCTGGAGAAAGTTACAAAACAAACTAAGAAGTATGTTGTTTAATTGTGACAGAGGGGTGATTACTATGTGTTTGATAAGTTCTAGTAGTAGAATTAACATCAACATTTTCATTAGATTCTGCAATCTGAGAAAAGTGAATATATACGCTGTCAAAGTTTCATAGAAAGAAAGAAAATTTTCATTTGTATGTGTTAAGATTGCCTACATGAAAATATAAAAGAATCATTTGGTAAAAGTTTTCAATAAATATAATGATTTAAGAAAATTTCTAAAAATATGAGTTATTTTAATACCAATTGCATATTTGTTCAATAAAAAATATTCAATAAAGATATTTTAGGAGTTTTATTATCCAAAGCATGTGTTTATGTAAACTTGATAGTAGCAAATTTGCTTGTTAAAACATAAAATCTCATACAGTTACACATATATACATATATAATGTATTATGTATTCACCGTATTATATATCATATCATATCATATCATATGTGATACATATAAATGTCATGCATATGAAACAAAAGATGGATAAGGCTTGCTTTGGAAAAAAACTTGGTGAAATATTTAAATATTTTACAATATTAAACCCTAATCCTAAATATATCTGAAAAGTGTACCATGCTCATAGTAATACTTTAAATACATTAATTCTCTGCAAATTGTTGCATATCACTCTGAAAACCACCTAACTAACTCTGAAAGTTGAGTAGAGCTTGTTGAACTTGAGAACACCATTTAAAATTTTATATAAAACAACCATGACTAAACAGAACACCTTCAAATTAGGAGGCAGAAAGTTATTTTAGCACAGGAATAAGAAAAAGAGATGGCTGATGAAAAAGAACATAGGTCTCATAAATAAATCTATGCACATATGGAAGCATAAATAATTGACAATTTAACAAATAAAACTGCAGCAATGCATTTTTATTAAGAGAATATATAATTGGATTCTTACACAGTAAAATTTATCTGGATGCATACAAATTCAAATATCAGGAGAAAAATTTTAACATCTTGGAGATTTAAAATTATTATGTCTGGGTAACAAAGAAGCCCAGATCATTTTGATAAATATAATTCCATTAAAGTTGAAAGCATCTAATAAGCAAGCTGCAATACAAAACTTTTTAAAACTCACCTAAAAATGTTGCTTAACATACAAATACAAATATAACTCTTAAACTCTTAAGTATATATGCTGTATACTAAAGAAAAATGCTTTACATAATATATAATATATAAAAGTAAATTATATAAATATGTAAAATATATGCCTTCTCTTCCATTAAATAATATTTTAGAAAATTTGTCATTATTTTTTTAAAATGCTGTTATCTATGTACTGCAATATCTAGTTTGATGGTAATTTGGAAATCTGCATCTCATACATTAGGATGCATAATATACCTTGGACATTAGGATGTACAATATGCCTTCTTTTAGAGATACCCAGAATTTTGCCTCTTAGCTTAAGACTTGTTCAGAGCAGTTGCAGCCATCATGTACATCTACCACAGGTATAAGTACTTTGGCCTATGATCTGATCATATGAACATAACTTTAAGAAAATGTGCTAATCTATTTTGTACGGTGGCTTGTGAGATGAATAATGTGTAGGGGACAATACTCATTATGCAACAAGCAGGCTCTGAGCAGTGTAGGCTATAAAGAGTTAACCCCACAAATGACTTGTTTTGAGAAGTGAGACTGGCCAAAACCTCACACCCAAATTCCATTGCCACATAAAACCTTCTTGACTAGAAGGACAAGGATTTAATTATAACCATATTGTTTGTCTATTCTGTTCCTAATTCAAGAGTGTCTTTGTCCTTTTCAAGCTTTGCCTGTGTTAGTTTCCATAGAAACTGTATAAAGGCACATCCTTGTACATAGTTTCCTCCTCACACATAGCTTGCATTAACCCTAGTTGATTACCAATAAAAATCAGTGGCTTGGACTGACCAGTGTCTTTGCTGATTAAGCAGCATTGGCTATCCTGGCTCCCCAGGTTCCTCTTTTAGTTTCCGTCTTTTAGTTTTTTGTTGTTGTTTTGTTTTGTTTTTCCTCAGCCTAGCACCATAGCACCGAACAGGAGATCAGAACCTATTTCAGAGGCTTCCAATAATATTGGGAAGAATATAGCAATGTGGGTGATGATTTTGGTGTGGAGGTGGGCTCTAGAAAGGGCAATGCAAAACACATAATTGATTTTTGTCTTCAAAAGATGATGCTGCCATCTTGGTATGACTCAATTTGTAAGAATTTATTTCCTATGTAAAAGGCTAACTTGAACATACTTCTAGGGCATGAAAAACTACATCACAACTGATAAGCAGCTCCTCTGAATACTATACATGATTTTTTTGTCCACTGTTCACTTTGTTTAACAGAAAACTATGTGTATAACCAGAACACTTATCCCCTAGGATCTTGAATAGGAAATAGGAATGTCTAGTAAAATAAATATTTTAAAAATTATATTAGGAATTAAGTCAACTGGATTCTAGAATCTCTGTTGGCTACTTCTGATATTGCAAAGATATGGACAGCATAACACTTGTACACAGATGTTAGTTAATCATTTGGAAGTATTCTGAATTTTAATTTTTTAATCGGTAAAGGCTAACAAAATAGTCTACAGCAAGATAAGAATAAAAGAGACACAAAAATGAAGGCTGCTATGAAAATCTATTTGGAAATGACAAACGCTTCAAAAAAGCAGTGAAAATAATTAGAAATGCTCAGATTTTGGGAATGTGGGAAACAATGTATTTTTGTTGGATTGAGTGAAAGACATAAGGGAAATGAGAAGTTAAAGATAGCTTCAAATTTTTGCTCTCAGAATGTACTTAGAGTAAGAGTGGTGGACATAATCTGACTGTCAAATAAGAAATTTTAGGGACTGGGAATTTAGCTCAGCGGTTAGGTGGCCTGCCTTGCAAGTGCAAGGACCCGAGTTCAATCTCCGGTACAAAAAAAAAAGGAAATTCTAATACCACACTCAATAGTTCAAGCTCCATGAAATTTGAGTAAAATTCAACTATTAAAGGTACTTACTACTTAGTCAAATTGTATGTGTGCTCAACTGACCCAGTATTAACTGCTATGGAACGTGCTGCTGAATGAACTGTGAGTAATCACCACCAAACCTCCAATGTATCTGACAGAGTGACTTCTGATTTCCCATGCTGGCGTTTAAAACAAATCGGTAGACTGTTGCACGATGGCAGAGTCCCATCCACAGAACTGATAAGCAATGCTTTTGCCAAGGAAATGAGACCTTCAGTTTCCTCGTTTACTAATGAAGAAAACAGCACAAATAATTTCATGGGATTATTCAGTTAAATGAAACAAAGATTGGGAATTAGCATACCGCTAGAGGTTTAGCGATTCTTTAGCAAAAGTTAATCATTATAAAAATGATGGTCATTATAAAAAGAATTCTGATGAAGGTGTAAAGTCACTCTTGGACTGATAATTAATAAAAATATATTAAGGGCCAGGGGTTTAGTTCAATGGTGCTGCCGCCTACCTCGCAGGCCCAAGTTCCCAAATTCAACTCCCTGTATAAAAAAAAGAAAAGAAAAAAAAAAATATATATATAGTAAAATCACTTTCTCTAACATCCATTACTCATATTTCATTCACTTTTAAAAGTTCAATAAATGAAGCAAATTATCTAAGAGTATTTAATAGTGGAATCAGGAGCCATAACCTTCACACAGATAAAATATATTAGGTTTTTATTCGCCCCCAAACAACACTCCTCCACTTTCTTTCTCCATTCTCTTTGTAGGAAGAATAACATATTCAGGTTTATGTATATGTTAGCATCCTTTAGGACTCTTTAATCTCTTTTTGAAGCACTACAGAAAGTAATGAGATCCCCAAAGAAAGCCTGAAGGGCCTCTAAATAACCAGAAAGGAATAGCTAATCTCCTACAGCCAAGCCTTCTGAAAAAGCAATTTGTTCATTAATGCTAGAAATAAAGCATCTTCACTTGAGGATTAATCTTCATCTTCCTTGAAAGAAAATCACCTTCTCTATATATGTGAAAAGAAACATAGACCAAGCTGGAGTTAGTGGAGTAGATCTGCCATAATACATAGGACTTAATAGTGCTATTAAAATTATTTTAAAAAACAAAAAAGAAAAAAGAAAGAAAATCTCATTAGCGCCTTATCTCTTGGAGCACTTAAAGGTAATCAGCAAAGGAGGGGGGTCTTGGAATGTAATTAGTGGCTGTTAAATTTAGAGAAAATTAGAGGGGCTATTCTCTTCCCAGTTCCTAGTCGACTTTGAATCTCTGGGCTGAAATTTTAAGGGCTGGTTCATTAAGGAACAATCACAGCAGGTGTAGTTTCCCATGTTAACATAAGAGCCAGAATGTTTTATGACTCCAGTCAAGACAGTGGGACACAAAGGGGATGTATCCTAGCACAGCACATTCACCTGACACTTTTTTTAAAATCTCTGAACACCTACAGGACTAGGTTCCTGACGATATTAAATACGTGTGCCACACTTTGTACTTGGATTATGCTTTATATTTGTCTCACTAGGCTCTGTTTGTGTGCCACATATTACATTTACAAATGACCTACAGTCATTTCCTTGGGTTATTCAGTTCAGCACTCAAGTGGGTACAAGAATAGTATTACCTACTTTAAACATGGCAGCACCTGTCATCCACTTATCTATCTATGCAACTGGCTGGATATCCCACATTTAGCTGTTATCTGCCTATATGTTTTTCTGCCATCTATCTGTCACCAACAAATGAGTTATAAGTGATTTTTTGGCATTACTTAGGAGAATAATTTGATTTCAAGACTCATTTCCTAAACTTACTTTACAAAGTTCTCTAAATTTATGACGAATAAATGTTGTAAAATAAAGACCACTGTATGCTGGGCTTCATTCTCCAAAACTCTTTCAACTTTTTTCATTATCTCCTAGATTCTTTTCCAAATACTATGTATCGACAAATTTTTGGCCTCCTCCCGTTCTTGTCTTCAAATGGGAAGCCATGTAAAATAATTGCTTTAAGTTGAAGATTAAATTTCAGCAGTCTTTTCAAAATTAATTAATTGTGTTAATTTTATTTTGTTTAAGGTATACAATGTAGTGATATTCAGCACTGGAAATTTGCACGTTTACATAATCCATGTTGGTTCTCATTTTTTCCCAATTCCCCTGCACTCCCTTCACCTCCACCACTCCCTGTCTACAAAGACTTTGTTTCCGTTTTTTCTTTTTCTAACGTTAATTCCATCCCCATCTTTCTTTTTCCCTCCCCCTCCCATTCTCCGTTCTGCTTTGAACCTTTTCTTCCTATTTCACATTATCTATTATACACTTATTTACACTTCCAGTTTCTCACATGAGAGAAACTAATTGGTATTTACAAATATGTGTCCTATGTATTTCACTGAAGAGTATGGCCTCAATGTGCATTCATTTAGCTATAAACGTCTCTAGTTTCTCATTCTTTATGGCTCAGTAGAACTCCATTTTATTCAAAAAATTTCTTTAGTCTCCTGTTGATAGTCAATTGGGCTGCTTCTAAGTTCTAGATATCATGAATTGTGCTGCTATGAACATGGGTGAGCATATATCATTGTGGTATGATGCTTTTTTTTTCTTTCTTTTTTAAAAATTTTATTGAGTTTATATGTACAATCTAAGTATACAATACAATTACATTCATTATTGGGATCCTGCACCTTTACATGATAGGTCTTGATTCTCATTTTTTCCCTTGTCCCTGACCTCCCTTCACCCACTCATCCCTTCCCCATTTACAAACACTTTATTTCCATTTTTTCATTTTCTCATATTTTTCCTCTCCTTTTTTACCTTTCCCCCACCCTTCCCACTTTCCCTACACCTTTAACTCTTTACTTCCTATTTCACATTATTAATTATCTCATTAGGATCTTGTGTACTATTATAGTTTTTCACATGAGAGAAGCTATTTGGTATTTCAGTTAAAGAAATCTCTATGTGAACATTAAAAATAGGGAATCCTAAACTAAAACTAAAAAGGAAAGTAAAAGAGAAAAGGCAATGATGTAAAATTGAAATAATCCTTAATTCTGAAGATGAAAATGGTCCTTGAATTTATTTAAATTGCCTCTTGCTCTTGCAGTCTTATATTATTCTTTTTGTCATTTTTTAGAAAATACTTTATTAGTTTCTGTAATCAAACCCACGTAGATATGACCTTACATATTTAATACAGTGTATTACCCCTGGTATGATTCTTTTAATTCTTTGGAAAAATACCTAGCAGGGAGATAGCAGGGTCAAATGGGACCTCCAATCCTAGTTCTTTGAGGTATCTCCATACTTATTTCCACAGTCTACACTCCTCTTTCTCCACAGCCCAGCTAGCATTTGTCATTGGTTGATTTCATGATAGCAGCCATTCTTTCTGCATTGAGGTGGAATCTCAGTGTTGTTTTCATTTGGATTTCGCAAATAACCAGTGATGTTGAACATGTTTTCATATGTTTATTTGCTATTTCTACTTCTTTGTCTGTTCATTTCAAATGCCAATTTTTGAATTGGGTCTTAAATTTGAGAGGTCTGAATTTTTTTTAGTTCTTTATATATTCTAGATAGTAGACCTTTGTCTGAAGAAGACCTGGCAAAAAGTTTTTCCCACATTGTGGGTTGTCTTTTCACACTATAGGTTGTTTCTCTTGCTGTGCAGAAGGTTTATTTTTTATTTTATTTTTTTAGTAAGATCTCCCTCTTGTCTATTGTTTGTGTTAGTTTAAGGGCAACTGAGATTCTGTTCATAAAATATTTTCCTACACCAATGTCTTCAAGAGTTTTACCTAACCATTTTCCAGTCAGTTTAGTGTTTTTGTTTTAATATTTAGATCTATAGTCCATTTTGATTTTAGTTCAGTGCATGCTGAGAAACATATGTCTAGTTTTAATCTTTGGTCAGTTGAAAACCAGTTTTTCCAGCACCATTTATTAAAGAGGCTATCTTTCTTCCAGTGAGGGTGTTTGGCTCCTTTGCTGAAGGTGAGGTGATTGCATGTGTCTGAACTTGTTTCTACTTCTTCTATTCTGTTCCACTACTCCTCAGGTCTGTCTCTTTGCCAGTACCATGCTGTTTTTATCACAGTAGCTTCATAGTATAGTTACAAAACAGGGATTATGATACCCCCAACCTTTTCTTTATTACCTAGAATTGCTTTGGCTATTCTGTCTTTTTTGTTCCAAATTAATTTTTTTATTGTTTTCTCAAGGTTTGTGAAGAATGCTAATGGGATTTCAATTGGGATTGCATTGAATCTATATACCAGTTTTGGAGGTATGGCCATTTTAACTATGTAGATTCTTCCTACACAGGAGCAAGGAATGTCTTTTCATTTTCTGATATCCCCTTCCATCTCTGTTTTCAGAGTATTGTAGTTTTCAGAGTAGAGGTCTATGATTTATTCATTAGGTGGATTCCTAGGTATTTCAAAATTTGGATGCTATTGTGAAAGGGACTGTTTGTCCCACTTCTCTCTCAGTGAGTCTGTTTTTCATGTACAGAAAAGCTATTGATTTTTGTGTGTTGACCTTGTATCCAGCTGCTTTGCTGAATTTCATTATTAAGTCTAGAAGACTTTTGGTGGAGTTCTTAGTGTCTTCTATATAGACTATCATGTCACCTGCAAATAATGACAGTTTGAACTCTTCATTTCCTATCATTATTCCTTTTATTTCTTTCCCTTGTCTAATCACTGTGGCTAATATTTCCAAAACTGTATTGAACAGGAGCAGTGAGAGTGGACATCCTTGTCTTGTTCCTGATTTTAGTGTGAAGAATTTGTCTTTTTGACCATTTAGCATAATATGGGCTGTTAGTTTTTCAGAGATGGCTTTTATCTATTCCAAATTTGAGGTAGAGGTAGAGACCATCTATTCCAACCTTTTGGAGAGTTTTATCATAAATTTGTGTTGGATTTTGTAAAATGCTTTTTGTGCATTTACTGAGATGATATGGTTTTTTGTCATTGGCTCTATGGATATACTGTATTACATTTACTGATTTGTGTATGTTGAACAATCCTTGAATCTCTGGGATGTATTCGGCTTGGTCGGGGTGTATGATCTTCTTAATGATCTCCTGCAATCAATTTGAGACGATCTTATTAAAGATTCTTTCATCTATGTTCATTAGTGAGATTGGCCTGTAGTTTCCTTTTTCAGTTTGGTCTTTCTCTGCTTTGGGGATCAAGGTGATTTTTACTGCCAGGACTGAATTTGGGAGTATTGCTTTCCTTTCAATGTCACTGAAGTGTATAAACAGTAGTGGCAGCAGTTCCTCTTTAAATATCTTGAGAAATTCAGCAGTGAAACCACCAGAATCTGGACTTTTTTAGTTGGTAAGTTTTTTACTACATTTTCAATTTCATTGATTGATATTCTGTTGTTTAGAAATTTTAGGTCACCTTTGTTCAACTTTGGTAAGTCATATAAATCTAGGAATCTGTCCAATTCTTATGTATTTTCCATCTTACAGGCATATAGGTACTTGAAGTAGGTACTGATGATCCTCTGGATTTCTGATGGGTCCATTGTAACTTCACCCTTTTCATTCCTAATGGCATGAATTTGGGCCTTTTCTCTCCTTTTTTTTTTTTTTTTTTTTTTTTTTTTTTTTTTTTTTTTTTTTTTTTTTTGATAAGGTTGACTAAAGGTTTGTCAATTTTGTTCATCCATTGGAAGAACAAACTCTTGGATTCATTGATTTTTTTTGTATTGTTCTTAATCTCCATTGCATTAATTTCTTCCCTGATCTTTATAATTTTCTCCCCATATAAGCTTTGGGTTTGTCCTGCTCTTCTTTTCCAGAAGCTTGAAGTTCAGCAATAGGTTGTATAATTGAGCTAGCTCTGTTTTCCTAATATGAGTATTCACTGCTATGAATTTCCCTCATCAGACTGCTTTCATTGTGTCGCATAGATTCTGATATGTTGCACTGTCATTGTCATTTAATTGTAGGAACTGTCTGATTTCTTCTTTAATTTCCTCTGTGACCCATTGGTTATTTAGAAGTGTGTTGTTCAATTTCCATGTGTTTATGAAATTCTTGAAGTTTCTTTTGCTATTGATCTCTGATTTCATCACACTATGGTCTGATATTATTCAGGGGATAACTTCAATTCCTTTTTTTGGAACTGGGGATTGAACTCGGGCCCTTGCACTTTTGAGACAGGTGGCAGAACCACCGAGTCAAATCCCAAACTAACTTCAATTCCTTTGCCCTCACTTAAACATGTCCTATGAGTGAGTATGCAGTCTACTGTGGAGAATAATCCATGGGCAGCTGAAAAGAATGTGTATTCTGATATTGTGGGTGAAACACTCTGAAAACATCTGTTAAGTTCATTTATTCAAGAATGCGATTGAGTTCTACTCTTTCATTGCTTATATTTTTTCTGGTTGATCTATCTGTGACAGTGGGGTATTGAGGTCCCCCACTACTATTGTATTAGTGTTTATTTGATTTTTCATGTCCATTAGTATTTATTTTATATAGTTGGGCACACTAGTGCTTGGTGCATCTATATTTATGATTGTCATCTCTTCCTCTCACATTGTTCCCTGTACAAGGATGTACTGTCCTTCTTTGCCTCTCTTAATCAGTGTTGGTTTGAAATCCACGTGATCTGCAAAGAGGATAGCTACTCCTGCTTTTGGGGGGGGGGGTTGGTCACATGGAGTATTGTTTTCCAGCCTTTAACTTTCATTCTGAGTCTCCTTTTGAATTAAATGTGTTTTTTGTAAGCAGCATATTGTTTTATCTTGCTTCTTGACCCATTCTGCTGGTCTATTTCTTTTGATTGATGAATTGAGACCATTAACATTGATGCTTATGACTACTTATGACTTATTCTTGTCATGATTTTTTCTTTTTGTTGGATTCTCCCCCCTTTGCATTTAATTTCTTGGCATGCCTGATGGATTCATTCTGCTGGGCTTCTTGGGGGTTATGATCCTCATTTTCTTTTCCTAGACTATTGTTTAAATTTTTTGGAGTGCTGGTTTAGTATTGATGAAGTTCCTAAGGTGCTCTTTGTCATAAAAGTATCTTATTTCTCCATCAATTTCAAAAGATAGTTTTGCAGGGTACATCAATCTGGGTTGGAGCTTGTTTTCCTTTAGGGATTTAAATACATCACTCCATCTTCTCCTTGACCTGAGGGTTTGTGTTGAAAAGTCTGCTATATTTGTGATGGGCTTTTCTTTGTGTGACTTGTTTCTTTTCCCTAACTGCTTGTAGAATTTTATTCTTCTGTTGGGTTTCTTGAATCTTAGCTATTATATGCCTATGTGTACATTTTTTTTTTATTATGGCTAGTTGGAGTCCTATAATCCTCAGTTATCTGTATGTCAGTCTCTTTTCCCCTGTTTGGAATGTTTTCTGCCATTACTTCTGAGAATTGTTTTTTATGTCATCTGCACTGTCTCCTGTTTCTTCATGGACTCCTACCAGTCTTATGCATTTTTCTTTGAATCGTATGGCAAATGCTGGATTGATTTCTCATGACCCATTACTATTTTTAAGAGATTTTTCTTTTCCTGTTCACCAATTGTAATCCTATCTTCTATAGCTGAAATCCTGTCCTCACATTTTCTTGTTCTTCTGGGTATACTTTCAGTGGAGTTTTTAATCTCCCGGAAATCCATTTGCATCTTGTTTATGGATTGCATTTGTTTCCTATTATTCCTTTATGTTTCTCAGCTCCTCTATTTTTTAATCTGTGTCAACTCTGGTTTTATTAATCATGTCTTGTACTATAGGCATAATCTCTGCTGTTATCTGAGAAATTATTTTATTTTTTCCAGGTCCTCTTTCATTGCCAGTTCAAGGTTGTGTATCAGATTCTTTCACCTCATTTCCCTTTGGGATTGCCTTAGGTGATCTGGAAGTCTGGTTTTGAGACTCATTTCCATATCTTCTCATTTCAACAGGTGCAGCCTGCTGTAACTTTGCTGAGGAAACTTTTTGCTCACACAGTGGTCTTCAATTCTCAGCAGACCATTGAGCAATCTTTACTCTGCTGCTCCCCATTACCCCAATTCCTGGGTTTAGAATGTGGCTTTCTATATCCCTGAGCTCCTGTTGTCTTGGCAGGATTCTGGCTGGGGCCTGTGCACACTTGCAGTGGTATCTAGATATGCCTCTAGCTGGGGCCCTTATGTAGCTGTTGCCTGGTGTGGGCCTTTGCTGGGGGTTGTGTATCCCAGTTCCAGTTGTCTTTGTAGGCTTCTGGCTATGGTGTTCAGGCACTTATTAGTGGTATTGGGGTGAGCCTTTGGCAGTTGCTTGTGCATCTGTGTAGTTCTTTTCCAGGTGGGCCCTTGGCTGTGGCTGATGATATGGCAGGACTCTGGATGAAGCTGACAAACCTGTAAAGCTCTTTTCTAGGTGGGCTGTGGCTTGGACACATTTGCCCACACCTCTGGGGTAGGAGCAGCATGGGGCGGGGCCTTAGCTGGAACCCACCTGCAGCTGCACTGCTCTGGTCCACACAGCTGCTCCCTGCTGTGTGTGCACTTACCAATGGTAAAGTGGAACTCTCAGTCTTCAGCAACCTTACATCTCTGGTCTTGTGGTCACCACACCATTTTCACCATTTAGTAAAATGATTAATATTTCCACATGTATGAGTAAATATTTGGATTCCTATTCCATTCATATCCAGGTCCATTCTGATTTAATGATGAAATTTTATAGTATGTTGTAAAGTCAGAAAAAGCTATTTTTCTTAACAGTGAACTTTAAGTAATTTATTATGTTTTGTTCCAAACTACAGTTAATTTTCTCAGATGCTGGCACTGGTTTCTATCATCTACTTCTATATCAATTATTATTTGTTTATTTTTTTATTTGTACATGTTTGCATGTAGTCTGCAATCACCTTGGAGAATAGTTACGTGTACATATTATGCCATGTTTCTTTTTTTAAAATCCCCTCCCTTCCCTGTCCCACCTCCTCCAGTTTCCCTATACCATTTTCATTCTTGTTAATATTATCCTAGCTCATATTTTGGCATATAATGTTTATATTCTTTGAGATTATTAGGTTTTAGTGCATCGCACCTTTATTCTACTAATTTTCCCTCTCCTTCTCCTCAACCCTCACCCCTAGTAGAGGGTAGCTGGGTCATATGGAATTTCTAATTTCAATTCTTTGAGAAATTGCCACTTAATTTCCATAATGTTCCTATTAGTTTGCATTCACACCAACAATGAAGGAGTTTTCCTTTTTTTACCACAGTCTTGTCAACATTTGTATTGCTTGATTTCTAAAAGATTGCCATTCTTTCTGGAGTAAGATGAAATCTTGGTGTTGTTTAATTTGCACTTCTGTAATGGCCAGACATGTTTTCATATATTTTTTGACCATTTGTATTTCTTTCTCTGTGAAGTTTCTATTCATTTCTCTTGCCAATTTATTTATGGGGTATTTAGTAGATGGTTTAATTTGTGTGTGTGTGTGTGTGTGTGTGTGTGTATGTATTATTTGAGTATTCTAGATATTAATCCTCTGTCTGAGGAGTAAATGGAAAAAATTTTCCCATTTTTTAGGTTTTGTCTTCACCCTACCTATTAATTATTTTCCTGTGTGAAAGCTTTTTAGTCTAATACAATTCCATTTGCTGATTCTTGTCATTACTTCTTGTACAGTTGAATTTTAGAAAATTCTTTGCTACCCTTGTGTCCTCAAGTGTTTTATCTAGTTTGTGTTCCGGTAGATTCAATGTTTATGTTTTCGGTTTTAGATTTTTGGTCCATATTAATTTTTATTTAGTATATGGTGAGAGATAATAATCCAATTTCAGCCTTTTGCAAACAGGTAACCAGTTTCCCCAGCACAACTTATTAAATAGGCTTTTTTTTCCTCTAACAAAAGCTTTTGGTCCCTGTGTCAAAAATGAAATATCTAAATGTGTCTGGGGAAGTTTCTGTATCCCCTATTCTGTTTTATTCGCCTATGTGTCTATTTTTTTTCTAATACCATGTCCTTTTTATCACTATTGCTTCATAGTATAGTTTGAAGTCCATTATTGATATGCCACCTGCTTTGCTCTTACTGTCCAAAATTGCTTTTGTTATTCTGTGTCTCTGCTGGCTCCATATGAATTTTAGGATTGTTTTTTCATGATCTGTAAAGTACACTATTCGTATTTTGATTGGGACTATATTGAATCTGTACATCAGTTTTGGGAGTTTGGTCATTTTGTCAATATTGGTTCTTTCTGTCCAGGAGCAGGGAGCATCTTTCCAATTTCCTTTTTTTAACTAAGTTATTGGTACATTTAAGGTAAACAATAGATTTACAACCAATTTCTGATGTTCCATTCAATCTCCTTTTCCATAGTACCATAGGTTTCTTTGTAGAGATGTTTCTTTTCTTTTCTTAGATTAATCCCTAGGCATTTCATTTTTTCTTGAAGCTACTGTGAATGGTATCATTTCCATAACTTCATTTTTATTCAGTTCATTATTGGTGTACACAAATGCTATTGGTTTTTCTGTATCGATCTTTTATCCTGCTACATTGCTTATGCTGATTATTAATTCTAAGAGGTTTTTGTTGGAATTCTTTGGGTCTTCTATGTAGAGTACTTACTATATGTAAATAGGGTTAATTTGAGTTCTTTTTTTTTTTTTTTTTTTAGCAGGGCTTGAACTCGGGTCCTTGCACTTGCAAGGAAGGCCACTAAACCACTGAGCTAAATCCCCTGCCCCTTGAGTTCTTGCATAATCCTATCCCTTTCACTTTTTTGTCTTGCCTAATTACTCTGGCTAATATTTCAAGGACTACGTTGAATAGAAGAGGTGGACAAGGTGTACATCCTTGTCTTTTTCCTAATTTTAGGGGGAATGCCTTTAGTTTTCCCCCATTTAGTATGATACTGGTTATTAATTTGTCATAAATATACTTTATCATACGCAGGCATGGTCCTTCTATACCTGTTTTCCTCAGGGCTTTTGTCATGAAGGACCTGCTCTAATTTTGGTTGGCACTGTCCGTTAGGGTTGCAGCCTGGGCCTAGAGCCACATTTAAAGTAGGTATTCAAAAATATATACCATATGACTGAACAAATGAAATTCAAAATATAGTCTTAAAAAATAAGCAGACATCCAAACAACTGTAACATGAGTTCCAGATGTCAGCTGCTGTGAAATAGAATGAAATAATTTGCACCTAGGTAATACATAAAATCTTCATTACAAGTGAAATTGTGTAATATCTTGTCCAGATACATAAACCATTAATTTTTTTAATGTTTTTGTATTTTGATGTCATTTTTCTTTTCCTGAATTGACTTTATTCCCTACAAATAAAGTAATTTTCCAACATACATAGCTTTTTCTCACTGTTTTTATTTGCACCCTAGCACACAATTTTTCTATCTCTGCTGTTTTAATCCAATTCAACTGAGAGGTAGGTAGAACAGCCCCTATGTGATTCACACTTTTCTTGTTAGCAAGGTTGTTTAAAAGATGTTACAAATTGAATTAAATGAAACTGATTTTTACAATTTATCTTCCTCATACCAAGTTTAAATGGTGACTATAGAAATATTCATACTAGAAATAAAACACTTCATGAGCTGAGTCTTCCAGATAATTATTAATGGTAAACAGACTGAAGACACTTACAGAGGGAAGAAAGATTTTCATTTGCCTTTTAGCATTTACACTCTATTTGGATTAACTTATCTTTCTGCTTTAATAGTTTAACAAATCTGTAACTAAGTAACTCGTATATAAAGCTCTCTATTGAAAGATTTGAAACACTTGATAAGGGGGGCCACTTACTTTGTATTATGTTTATATCACATTTGCTAAACTTATTGTTTAATTACAATAAGTAGATTTTTAAGAAGTACTTATGCTCAATACCAAAGTGTTTACCTAGAAAGATAGAGGGACTTTCATATTGTCATAAATATGAAACCCATCTGGTTTCCCCGGAGACATAACCCATACTTTAGGTATCTCTTAATAATAGGAAAAGTATCAGATCCCTTCCTTAGAAAACAGTATACCTTTAATCCTTTATGTTGGGAGACTGTGAAATTTTATTCCTTCTTTCTAATGAGGTTGAAAAAATATAGGAATATAGCATGAAATGTGAATATGAGAAGCTATGTAGAATGCTATTTTTCCATGAAATTCCATTTTATCTCTGAATTACTTCAGTTGGCCACCAATCTGCAGATAATTACCATTTCTTGCTCTTCACCTGTCATTTAGAACAATTTGTTGATGTACAATTCCTTTCCATTCCTGTATCGATTTTCTCAGTTTACAGTGATGTGTCTCGTGATGTTTTCCATAGCACTGATCAGTCTATAGCACTTAATCTTCATGTATACAGAGAATCACTATTTGTTTCATTTAACAAGTAAAATAAGCTCCATCAATTCTAACTCAACACAAAAATAAACATCTCACATTATTGAACAAGAATCATTTACACTGGTCCGCATCTATTTTCACATGTGAATTGGCAAATAAATGCTGATTTCAAAGAGACGTTTTTTCAGTTTCAAATTCATGCAATTTGATGACACAAGTACATAGACAAATACTTTTCAACTGCAACAGAAACATTTCTGCTAAATCCATGAATGTGTGATGTGTTGCTGGGAAAAGTAAATCAACTAGCAGAACTTAGTTAACTATCGTCAAACATCTGGTTTTGAGAAAGTAGCATTCATACCAGCAAAATTGACTTGACAGTTCTTCTAACGCTAATTTGGCCTCATATAAAAACTCTGAATACAGGTTCATTCAAAAGCACTTGACCACATGGGGCAAATGTTGTCCTGCCTGAATTTAAATGAACCATAATTAATTTATATTAAACACACGCACATCACATAAAGTGAGTAGGAAACAACCTTTTATCCAAGTGCTTTGAAAACATTTAATAGCCATAGCAACATTTTGTACTGTTGCTTAGTAGGTCAAGGCATCACTGATATTACATGTCTCTAGATAATTATTTTTATTACTGCTAATGGGGAAAAAAAGGTTACAAAAACAAATCAGAGCATTGCCCAGAGGCTTGTCATGCATAAAAACTCAAAGGAAAAAGAAAAGTTTAAGTGTAGCTAGTATTTGTGTCTTTTGCCTTACTGGAGAAACTTGAGAAAGATGACACTGTCCAACTACTCAATTCCCTCAGACCTACCTTTGTCCACATCTCTGGCACTATGTAGATGTGATGGGTCACCTGGGAGAACCCTATAGGGCAAGTATATTTTTAAGATATAAAAATGCTGACACACTCAGAATGAGGGCTAAGTACTTACTATGATCCTTTACTGTGGCAGGTGCTTTGGCAATAAAAATGGCCTTACAAATAAGCTGGTCTCAGAGGAGGAACCCTGAAAAATGTTCCTTTCTCAGCAGAAGCACAGTAGCATCCTGACCTATAAAGCTGCTGTTAGCAGACTTTCAAAACCCTCTGTTTTCCATCCATTTATACATGGCAGCAAGCTTCAAATAAGGCTTTTTACCCCTTTGAGCCTCAGTTGGCCTCATGCAGCTTTAACAAGATCCCTGAAGAACACAATTGAAAGAGATAAAATATTGTATGTATGCACATCTATTTTATGAGTAGATGAGAGCCAGTGCCAAAGTATGTTCTGGGTATTTTAAGGGAATTTAAACAACAGGAATTGTTTCATGCTGAGTCTTCAATGCAAACAAAATACAAGCACTTTGGGAACCTGTGTATACAAAATCATCAAATATTTGGACTGTAAAATTTATCAAACCTTTATAACTGTAAAACAAAGCCAAAGGGTGTCTATGACAGAGTTTCCAGGCATCCTTGAAAAACACCTTTACTCAGTAAGTGTTTCTCATGTGTTTTTTGCAGTGCATTAGCTAATAAGCAATTTACACTTTGGAAGATTTAGTTGTCCTATCCATGTATTTAGCTGTATCGTTGACTACCAAACATCACATTAACTACAAAATATGAAAGACAATTAGTGTTTCCAATGTTACTACATTCACGTTGCCAGTGTTTTATGGAGGGTCACAAAAAGACATTTATGATGAACAAACCAAACTTTCCTCCCTAAGATGATTATTAGGAGTACTTAATAATTGACATAGGAATCATAAATGGAAATAAAATATGAGTTGTTGGCTTTGCAAAAAGGAGACAAGTGGATCTGAGGGCCCCAGTATATATTATGGGGTAAACTGAACATTTTCTCCCAAGATAGCCTTTCAAAAATGTTAGAACCTAGGACAAATTCTTGGCCAACACCCACAAATGTTACCAAGGAAGAAGCTTTAAAGAGGAGGTGCTTTGTGCTTGAGCTTTTCTTGATTTCAAAATCTCACTGAATTATTAAAAAGGAAGACAGAAGCTAAACTTAAACATGTGTTTGTGCATGTGTGTATAAAATGCTGCATAGCTTTGGAAAACTACAAAAAATATTCTTAGAAATTTCCAATTCAAATCTCTAAAACAGTTGAAGGAAGATGAAGACTGATGAAATCTTCTAGAAGTTTGAGAGAGAATAAGCACCCCAGGGGTTATCTTGCAGTGGATCTTTCTGGCATGGCAGGTAGTAAAATATATGTGGGTAAAGTTGATGATGGTTCACTTACTTTTGGGAATGTGAGGCTCATGTTCTGGCACACGCGTGTATTGGGGCAATCAGGTGAGGGGAGAGATCATTTCTGTGTATTATGAAAGTAATTTGTCCTCAATCTAGGTCATGTTAGCTAAATTTAATTGAGGTAATAACTGGTCATGGGTGGGAAGCAAATTGAACACTTTTACTGTCAGCTGCTGTTGCTGGAACGTCTCTCCCTTGATAGCTGGCAGGGTGCAGATAGATATTAGATGTTTCACAAGTTCCACAGTTAACCTAAACAGTGACTTGCCTGTTGTTATGTAGATGTCATATCAAAGTTTTCAGGAAGTTCAATGTTAATGTCTCTTCCCCAAGAGCCTCTATAGATAACATTCTGGTGAATTTTTTTGGCACTCCAGGATACAATTTCCTGATCACTGGCCTTGGACACCAAATGAGTGCCAGTTATGGCTTAGAGACATGCAGTAAATTATTTCACCGTCCAGTGGCTGCAACACATACTCTCTCAAAGATGTTGAAATCCCCCAGTCATCAAAAGGTCCTTTTCATAGTGGTTCTTTCCTTGGTCATTGTGTTAGTATGTCCACCATAACAAAGTAGCACACAAGGCATGACTTAAACAACAGTCATCAATTTCATTACAGTTAAGGAGGCTGAAAGCCCATGCTGAACATAAGAGCAAACTGGGTTTCTGGTGAGTGTTTTCTTTCTGGCTCTCAGATGACTACCTTGGCTATGACTTCAATGGTCATTCTTCTGTGATTATATCTGTGTCGTAATCATCTCTTCATCAGGATCAGGATCCCTTTCTTGTGACCTCATTTATCCATAATGACCTCCATAAAGCCTGTATCTCCAAATAGAGTTGCATTGAGGTTGACGCTTTAGCACATATTTTAAGGGGACATGATTCAGTTTGTAACTCTCTCCCCCAACTATAGGATTTTTTTTAGCACTCTTTGATTTCCATTTGGTAATTTCTTTCACCTGAATAGTTAATAATTATTTCTAGTTAATCTTTCCTATTCAAATTATTCTATGTTGTTTACCTCCTGACATCACAGCTAATATAGAATAGTGTGAAATATCACAACTGTCCCAAAATCCTCTTCTGGATTTGAAAAAACATGAAAAACTGCCTTACTCTAATATTTTTCTCAGCCTTAATTGAGTTTATTGGTACATTTTAGGGATACAGTACAGTTACATTCATTGTTGGGATCTTGTACCTCTACATGACAAGTCTTGATTCTCATTTTTTTCCCTTGCCCCTGCCCTCCCTTCACCCCCTCCTCCCCTCCCCATCTACAAACACTTTATTTCCATCTTTTCATTATCTCACATTTTTTTCTTTTCTCTTATTACTCTTCCCCTACCCATCCCACCTTCCCTACACCTTTAGCTCCTTTCTTCTAAGTGAAATAAATAAGTCACACATGTGTAAATATCGAATAGTTTCCCTGGTGTGAATAATCTGCAATGAAACATAAGATCCTAATAAGATTACTGTCATTTAGAAATGCCTTGCTCTAATTTTGATACTCAGCTAGTTACTGTAAGTGGTCAGGTCCTGTAACCTAAGTCAGTAGAGTTGGTTTCTTTTCTGAGATAGACTCGACCGGATAGGCACCTTCCTAAGTATTTCCTAATGAAGATATTGCTGCCCTCCACTCACCTCCCTACTCTCCTTTACTCTACAAGGTTGGGCCAAAGTTAAGTCAACACAATGGCTAGCCATTGTATAATGGGTCTGTCTGAAGGACTGTTTGGAATTTCATAATGCTGAACAACTCTTTGTCTTATTCAACACTGAAAAAATTATTTAAAGATTTAGAATCACAGTGTGCTTTTCAGAAGTGAGCTGATATGCTAGAAGTTTCTTCAACTGAGAACTAATTCTACTCTGCTTGATCAAGTTTGCTGCCTGGTAACACCAATCAAGAAAGCACACTAATCAATGAAGCTTCCACCTTCAACAGGAGCATAGAGTTAATATAGGAGGATTTTTGTGGCTTTCCAAAGGCATGTATTTTGATAATATGTAAGTTTTCCCCCTGCATTCCTTTCCCACAGCCACCTCCTGCAGTAGCAGAATCTAAACTAAATAACTTGGGCCCTAGAGGCACTGATTGATCCTGTGCATTACCTATGGGAATCAGAAACAAAATTTCCATGTTACTATTTTTAAAGGACAGTGGGTTCTGATAACTAAAGGCCCATGTTGAAGACCTGAGCATGAGAATTCAAGTTTGGAAGAGCTAGGGAAGAGTGGAATTCCTTTTCTTTTTTTTTTTTTAATTGAGTTTATTGGTACATTTTTGGTATACAGTACAGTTACATTCATTATTGGGATCTTGTGGCTTTACATGACAAGTCTTGGTTCCCATTTTTTCCCCTTGTCCCTGCCCTCCCTTCACCCCCTCATCCCCTCCCCATTTACAAACACTTTATTTCCACTTTTTCATTTTCTCCTATTTTTTTCTTTTCCCTTATTAGCTTTCCCCTACCCTTCCCACTTTCCCTACACCTTTAGCCCATTTAGTCAATTATCTCATTAGGATCTTATGTACTGTTATAGTTTTTCACACCAGAGAAACTATTTGGTATTTACACATGTGTGACTTATTTATTTCACTTAGGAGTATATCCTCAATATGTATCCATTTTCTTATGAATGGATCTAATTTCTCATTCTTTAAGTCTGAGTAGTATTCCATTTTATAGAAAACCACATCTTTATCCAGTGTCCAACTGTTGGGCAAATGTTTCCAAGTTTTAACTATTACAAACTGTGCTACTATAAACATAGGTGCACATAGGAAAGGTCATCAGAATCACAGCAGACTTTTCAACACAAACCCTAAGGTCAAGTAGAGCCTGGAGTGAGGTATTTCAAGTCCTGAAAGAAAACAAACTCCAACCTAGATTGATGGATGTATCCTGCAAAACTCTTTCAAAATGGATGGGGAAATAAGATACTTCCATGGCAAAGAACATCTGAGAAACTTCATGAATACCAGACCAGCACTACAAGGCATTCTAAACAATATCCTAGAAAAAGACAATGAAGGTCACAACACCATGAGGCCCAACAGAGCAGATCAAATAGGCAAGACAAGAAACTAAAAGGAGAGGGCAAAAAATTAAAAAGAGTCAACAAAAGGACAATAACATGACAATAATAAATCAGTATATATCAGTTATAATCATCAATGTCAATGGCCTCAATTCACCAATCAAGAGAAACAGACTGGCAGAATGGATTAAGAAGCAAAATCCAACAATATGTTGTAAGAAAGAAACAAACCTAGTGCAAAAAGAAGCCCATAAACTGAAAGTGAAAGGAATTCCTTTTCTAAGGAAATAATAATTTGGGAGAGAGGAATGGGGTTGGGTGTGCTTGTTAAACAGGTTTCTGATGTGGTACAGCAGGAGTTCCAAAGGCAAAAAATGAAGTTCACTGGACTTCCTGAGCCCCAATGTAGCCAAAGAAACACAGTGAGTCCGAAATAATTCACTGTGAGAGAAAAAAATGTGTGAAAAGAAAGAAAAGAAAAAAATCAAAATAATAAAAGCAGTGACTCCTCTCCCTCTGCGTCAGTGAATTATATCATTCAGTAGCATTTTTAGAGCCCCCAGGAAGCTGCTCTGGAGCCATACGTATTGGTAAGGAAATTGCCTTCTGTTTTGGCACTGGGTAGTTGATAAAGCAAGGGGCTTAACCACTGTATATCTCAGCTCTACTTTTCTTATTCATATCTGACCTTACTACCACTACTGATGATGGTGGTCTCAGAGTTGTGCAGTTTGAATGTTAATACATTAGTCAGGCAGAAATTAAAACATGCTGGACACCTCTTCATTGTTGTATTTAATTTTAATTTTGCATGCTTTTGACTGTTACAATCATTTATTCCGGTGATTTATTTTTAAACATATATATATATATATATGTACACATATATTCTTTCCTTAAAATTATTTGTTGATCTGATAGACATACATGAAAGAGCTATAAAACATGTAATTTTTCTATCTAAAAGGATGAATTTCCATGTGCTATTTAATTGCTAATATTATAAGAAGTTCACTTGATTATTACTGAATATCTACACACTCTGCTAACTATTATAATATTATTAAGCCAGATTACATCCTTTGAAAATTGCTTCATGGTCTTATTGAAGATGGTGATAAAGTCATTTTCTTAGAAAAGAGAAAAGAAACTAATTAATGACCCTCCTTTCATGTTTACAAGACACCTGGCTTAAGATAATCACCACAAGGAAAAATATTATTTGACCTATGTTTTAAATGTGAGAAAATTAGCCTCCTTTGCTTTAAAATCAGGTATCTAACAACCACTCAAGTATGAGCCGTAACAGTAAATGAATGAGCCATCTCACTTAAATCTTGCTTTTGGCTTTTTCTTCTTGCTCTTTTGTTAGTAGCCCAGCAGCCAGTTCTTCCCTCTCAGCTTCTGTTCCCAGGGGCTCCTTATCCTAAGCTTAATAACAGACTTGGCTGCTGTGGTCCCGGCTCTTCCGTTCGTCTGTGTCTTCCCCGATGCTCTGGCCGACATCTACTCGGAAAGCCTCAGTCTCCGCCTCCTTCTCCAGTATCCGTCTATTTGGATGATCTTTTGGCTCAGGGTTCCTGCGTCACCATCAAGAAAAGCCAGGAAAGCTAGTTAGGATCATTTATGAAATATCCACTGTCCACTAATCAACATTGATATTTTAGACGGTCGCATTTTAAAAATTATTTCTGTCACGGTAGAAATTAATTTCAAAGATTGAAAAATATCTAAATGCATGAGTCGTGGGGGCTTGTATTTCTGAAGCAGCATCTAAAGTACTGGATGAAGTTTGGCAATGTGTGTGGGTAAAGAAGCAAATGACTTTAGACAAATCATCCTATTTACATGAGGACATGTAAGAGAAAAGGTTGTGAAGCTGAAAATTTTGCAAGTCTTATTTTCATTGAATGTGCAAATCAAAAACAAAACGAATGAAGAAAAAAGAAAATCCTAGTAGAATTTGATGCCATAACTTCAGTGAAGGAAATAGGTTAAAATATGTACCTTCCATTCCATGCCTTATTCCTGAATTTCTCTAACTTAAAAAAATTAGGCCACTGAATTCATCCTCCTAATTTCCAGAATCTAGGACCTGTTTTATTCCTAGACAGGAAAAATACAGACCTCCATAACCACAGCTCAGTGAGGCAGGACCTATGTAGAAGCCAGTTAGAGACCCGTATTGCTGAAAATGAGAAAGCTTCTCCCTCCATTTACTTGTGCCTTAATAACTGCTTAAAAGAGATGAAGGTTCAAGTAAACCTGTGTTTCCCACTGCTTTCTTATTCCTTCATGGAGCCAATCCTAAACACCAGCCATCATCTGATTCTGCATGAAATTAGTATCTAGCAAGTAAGAGGAACCTTGGAGCCATTGGCTTGGCACCATTTGTATCATCAAAGAGACTTAGATAGAAGCCATAGAGTTTCTACCAGAATCTATAAAAATGCACACATGCTGTTCTGATGTCTCCTACTGCATACAATAATTAAGCAGTACTGGACTGATACAGAACATTCTACTCTTGAAAATTGGCCTCTCTGTTGTTCATGAGGCCAAATTTCTGCTTATTACCACAAGTTGTTTAACTACACACTTACTCTATTATCTCGAGCCTGAGTTCCTCTCTGAGCAGCTGGCTTATACCCAAAGTAGTTTTAGAAATGGTGTTGAAACGAAAGTCTTTCTCCTTTCTTTACCCATGAGGATAGGTGCCCAATACATGAAACTCAGGATTGGGATTGTGACCCATCTGTTTATTGAGTAGAGCAAACTTCCTGCTGCTTTTCAAACCTGCAAATTGTACCTGTGCTTGAGAATCTCTTTCCAGGTCCTAATGCAGGGAGTTTATCTGTGTTCAACAGCTGGCTTTGTTTCCGATTTTCAGAGAAAGTTCTACCCTGTGTCTGAAACTTGCGATGTCCCTGTATCCCATTAGGTTACATTCATGATGAAGCTGTGAAAATTTCCTCAGAAGCATCTGCACTGTGATACATTGTGCAGGTGTGACTGCCACCCTTTATCCCTGTCCTTGCTCATCTCTGCTTACCCACTAGCCGGCCTTGTGTGCTCACTTCTGCAGCACATGTACTTGCCTTCTTTCTGTCAAAAGCTCTTATCTCTAGGGCAGTCGTTTTGGAATAATACTTCGGAGAACATTCACTTTTAAGCCAGGCAGACGTTCAGCTAGCGCATTCTCCTGACCTTTTAAGATCCCGCCTGCTTTCTTACATGTCACATGCAGCTAAGAATAAAGCTGATTAGAGACGGTATCTAAATAGGGCAGCATCACACTGATATATACAGGATACATAATGATTACTGGGTTCTTTTTCAAATTAGAGGTGTTGAACAGATGTGCAACCAATTCTTGGAAGTGCCCTTAAGATCAAAACCCCTCCCAGATTTTCACACGATGGAGTATGTCTGGACTTTAATTAATAAAGGTCCAGGAAGAACTAAAAAGCACAAACTGCAATTTCTTACACTTACTGGATTTTTGTGTGTGTCGTGTTTATGTCACTTTGCATCTCCTGTGGGCTGAAGAATTGTCACCATTGCTTCCGGATTCAGTTTAACACCAAATCCTTGAAGGTGCTTCCCAGATCTGCCCTTTTCCTGCCCTAGTGAAGTTATCTGTTAGCTTCCCTGTATGAGCCACTAAATATTTAATTCTCAAACAGGGCCCATCTGATTCATACATTTTGTATAATATTTTTGTTATGTCTATCAGATTACATTTCAATTATTTTATGTATCTCTACATATAAAACTTGTATTTATTACACAATACTGGCAATATCTAGCTTCATGACTAATAGTTCTTCCACAAATTTTTGAGTACACCATTGAACAAATGCTGGACAATAAAGGAATGATGGAATGAGAATAATGAGTTCTGGGCTGGGGCTTTAGCTCAGTGGTTCCGCTGCCTGCCTCTCAAGCGCAAGGTCCTGAGTTCAATCCCCAGTACCAAAAATAAGGAAAAAAAAAAAAGAAAGAAAGAAAGAAAGAAAGACTAATGAGTTTTTACTGGGAGTACAAGTCTAGCCAGTTAAAAAGATGAATTAGTCTGCTTGATAATGTAATAAATAATAGTTGATAAATTCCCATTAAATAAAAATGATAGATACTCAGAAATTGAAAATCTTAAAGACATGAACTCTAACTATAGGTTTACATATTGATCTAATTTCTGATATAGATGGAACTTGAGTGTTAAAAGAGGAATAATATTTGAGATGTATATTTTAAATATAGTATATGTATGAGCACAAAACCATTCAATCTGTTACTATGACATAAAGAATGGTGGTTGCAGTTACTATGTTATTATAGTGGACCTAACAATTGATCTCAGTGCTTACATTACACATATTTTATCAATGGGGTTTTCTTTTGTTACCACTTCTACGTAGATCTTAGTGACTAATTCAACTAAAATGGTATCATCTGTTATAGATTAAGATATTTTATTTTATTTGTTAATGATTTCTAACAAAATAATCAAAAGTGCCACCTGGATTTTTTCCTGTATATCTTTGTAATAAAGTTCTTTTTTTTTGTATCTTTCTCCTAAATCTTAGCATTTCAAATAAAATGTATTAGAATGTCAAAAATGGATGCCCTATTAATTAAGTGAATAAAACAAGACACATTTGAATTTAGCTTAATAAGCAAACCAAAGCGAATGCAGCTGTGTCCCATTAGCTTCTGATTTTCTACAAAATGGAGGGGAATAGAATACAAGAAAGAATGTCTAAAATTGAGCAGCTTGTGGTTATGTTGCTATGGCTACCAGAAGTCTTTTTGATGCTTTACTGTGTTGGCAAATAAATAGACTGCTTGGAATAGTTGCACTAAACACTCTTATTCATTGAAATAGTGCTGACATTTGACCATAATCTTTTACTGCCTTCACACCGTTAAAACATGAATGTGAAAAGAAAATGGAAATATTCAAATTAGTTCATGAACATTAGATCCATTTCTATTAGCCAGGTGAGCGAATCCATTGTATGAAGGACAACTATGAGGGCAGAAACATTCCAAATCACTTAGTGCTACCTCTAGATGGCTTAGTGTATTCCTCTGAATAGAAACAAACCTGTTCAGGAGACTATAGAGGAAGGTAGTGTGGTAATCCTACAGAATGGGGAAATTGTCTTTAAAAGACCTTTGCTCTAAAGAAGCTCCCTGCAGACATACATGGCTAAATCAAAGAAATCGAAGAGAATATAGATATCCTCTCTATGGGTATAAAAAGAAACATGTTCAAGAGGAAATAATCCAAGTTAGAAGATATAACCTGCTCCATCCTTTGAAATAAATGCAAAATTAAATGTTTTCTTAAGGAATTTTGGCTGCATTCTGATGCTTTAATGGCTGTTAATTTTCTGGAGATTATATCACAAGCGCAGCGTATTAGTTACTTCCGTAATACTTGGGAGTGTTTATGTGCTTTTAAAATGGGATCTAATCCTACTGCCAGCCTGCCATTTGTTTTTGTGAAAGCAATACCTCTCTTTAAATGAAGAGTTCAAAGAATAAAGCTGAAAAAGCCCCTAGAACTTTAGCACGAAGGGGGTTCTAACCTGAGGAAGAAGGCTCAGGACACTTGGCTCAGAACCCTTCTCATTCCATTTCCCTTGCGCTCAATTTTTCTGCTGTGATCTAATAACCGACACCCATTGGCCCCAAGGACAGCTTTCTTTCAGATGAGGCTCAGGTCTGGGCAAATGTGATAAGCTGTATTTTCATGAACATCTGCCCGTAAGTGAAAGACTCATGAACGATGACCTTCATTATTAGGTGAGTGTTTTACCGTCGTCTTCCACACCGCCGTGCACTTAGCTGAGAAGGACGGTTCTCTCCACGATGTTGGTGATTATGCCAATGCATAACTTCACCTGTCCATTTTGACACAAAAACTATGATTTAAAATATTTTCAGGATAAAAAAATAAAGATATTTATTATTATAATATGCAAAGGAAAAGAATGATCACCTCATTCCAAAAGTAGCAGTGCATGGGCACACTGTTCTTGTCAGCAGTGATCAACCAGTGTGCACACAACAGCAATAAATAGGCGGCTCTATTTTGGGGACCCCGTTCTCACACCAGAACTGTGAATAAAAAGGTGAAAAATTGAATCTCATCTTTTCATAGTGGCAAAATCCCAGCCAAGTTGATTTGACCCTTGAAGCTGTGACATCATAAATGTCTTCAATAAGAGTATAGGGCAGAGTTTGAAAGCTTTGCATTTTGTAACTAAAATACCATGGTACAGAGCGAAAAGGAAAGAAAAAATTTACTAAGACAAGGAATATCATTAATGGGATTATTAAATAAAAAAATAAAAATCAAATAGGCTATACTCTTACTCCATACCAGATTTTCAAAAGACAAATTATGTGTTGTAAGGAATGTTTCATTTTAATTCATTTCATGTTAATATAATCTCTCTCCCTCCCTCCCTCTCTCTCTCTTTCTCTCTCTCTCTCGCTTTCTAAATGAAGTAAATAACTTATGAGAAATTTGAACTTAGCCATAGCCACTATGCACATAAAAAACATTGTTACAAATTTCCCAAATTATATATCCTAACCCTGCACAAAGAATATATCTCACTAACAAAAATAATCTATTGGTCTCTTTATTAGGTGAGTAAACTCAAAAGAGCTTTCTGCAACCCTACATAGCTGTTTCTTGTCTTCTTGTCACTAATTCACATTTGGACCATCTCACAAATTGTATCAGCACCTCTGTTGAAACGTTTTACTGTCTTTATTTATCAAGTATATCTTGAATACCTAACACCTAATAATTGTACAGCTCAATGGCTAATTACAAAGACAAATGAAACCTGGTTCTTCTTTTAGGTAATGCATGAGAGCATTTTGGATAAACCTTCCATCCAGAAATAGCATACATAGGGCTGTTTCTTTTAGGAGACCAAAAAAAAAAAAATGGATACAAAACTAGCATACATTAGAAGGCAATAAAGAATGCTTTGTAAATTTTCCCAGAAGGATTTTAGAGCTGTGTGTAGAGTGAATTCATGAAGATGTAGCACCTTTCATTCAACTCTAGAGAGATACATGCTCTCTTCAAAGAGAAAAAGATCGTTTATCCTCTTAAGTTTTTCTGAGAAAAAGTTTCTATTTTGCCTCTCAGAGAATTGTTTGTGAGAAAATATTTTCCCCAAATACAGAAGTAAGAAAAACAAGTGTGAAATTATAACTTGGTCCAAAAGACAGTTGTAGCCAACCAAAATAGTGAGATGTATTCTTACGAGTCTGTACTACAGGTGTGGTTTGCTGTTAGAAGAGTGATAAATGAATAAAAAATAATTTCATCTTGGGCATTAGGAAAAATGATCAATTGAAGCAAAACAAGAAAATCTTGTGGAGAAATTAATCTCCAAACACTCTAAAAAAGTAATACTAATAGAGAAATATTAAAAATATTTAAGAGAAACAAAAAAAATAGAAAACTCATTACTCAGTACATGGCATCCTCAGCTTAAGAAGAACTTACAACAGAGACTGAGGTTATAGCCTTGAATCCCTTCTGAAAAGGTGACAAAGGGATTATTCTACCATAATTGTCCCTATCCTTATAGATTTGCAGCTTATAATGCACAGTTGCAACTATATAAATCCCTAATTCATGCATTCTGAGCATACGGATGCATAAACATAAATTATATAAATCCCTTATAAATTACATAAATAACAGACTGGTTCTATAACTGTTCTGAAATCAACTATCTCTGTTTTACAAGGCTTGGAGCTACATTTAGGTGTGCAGGTTTTTCAATGAGTTAGAGTTAGAGTTAGAGGAGTTTCTATGATTTCATATGAACAATAAGAAATTTGAAGACTGATAAAAATTAGATATTGTGAAGCTTCAGAGATGAAAGAAAACTTAAAATTAATTTCGCCTCTCCTTTCCCTCTTTCATATTTATTTTCTTGACTGATGAGGTGAAATAATTTGTGAACTGTTTCAAAAAGTGTTGATTCAATCCCTGGTATCAAAAACAAAACAAAACAAAACAAAACAAAACAAAACAAAACAAAAAACTGTTGAGCAGACATAGAACAGGAACTTAGCTCCTGTGGTACCAACCTGATTTACTTTTTCTGAATTTTTCACAACAATGTTAAGTGAACTACAAATATCTGGTGTGACCATAAGCATTTCCTGTCTAACGCTTATGTATGTAAAGCTGAATAAAAACTGGGAAGGCACAAATGGACAGTGTATTGTCAAAATCACCCTCAAGTTTGAGATATCAAAAGTATTGAAGTAGAAAGCAATTCTTAATCTTGATGGTCCACACTAAATAAGAATTGAAATTATAAAAGATTTTAGCTCTTTCGAAAATTATAATAATATATTTCATTGTAGTATATTTTGTAAAAGAAGTGTAAGCTTAAATTTTCAGTAATGTTCAAGGCATCTTCCTGAAATAACATGAGAAAAATTAATAGAGGTTATGGAATAATATGAATGAATGTATTTGCTATGAGGAAATCCTTTCTTCATCAGTGAGCTCACACATTTCTGTTCGTCTTGGCTCAGGTTAAAGACAGAGAAGTTCTGTAACAACGTTGCTTATTAATAAAGCAATTTTCAGGGAGATGTGATTGGTCCTTTGCTCCTCACATCTCCCACTGGATCTCAGTTGCTTTATTGACTTCATGATAATGTGATCTCCCCTCTCACAAGGCAAGATTTTGAACCATGCTTACAGTGGTATGTGGCTTTACACAAATTTAGGTTTGTTTTTGTTGTTGAAATGAGTACTAACATCACTAAAGGCCTTCCCGAGTAGAAAAGTGGGAAAAACAATTCCATAGAAGGAATGATAAACTCCAATTTAATTTGATATTTACAACATTGGAAAATCAGGATAATTCCTAGAAAATTATGATCCACCTCTTCTCTTGTCTACCACTTGCACCTATATGAGGATCTATTTTGGAGAAACTACCTGCCCAGAGCTCAAGATTGATTGACACTAAAATGCCATTTCAATTCAGCTAAAAATGAAGCCTGGTTGTACTCCTATTGATCTTTTGATTATTATCCCATAACTTGAAGGATGAGTCTTGTCAGATTTTAGGAATCACCATTGTTTTCGGTAGACAGAAAGGCTTTTTTTTTTTTTTTAGAAAGGAACACACCAGACACTTATCATATCCCTTTCTTGCTGACAGGATTGATGGAATTTCTCTAAACTTATTAGCCTGAATATCAGGCTAATAAGAAAAGCATGCCATGCTACTGATGTCAAAGAAAAACATGAAACTTGTAGCTCCATGTAGCCCAATCACTTAAAAAAAAGGACACAGGAGAGTGATGGACTCTGTTTTGACACCCAGGACTGTGTGTGTTTTATATACAAGGAGCTCACTCTTAAGAAAAAGAAAGACAATGAATATATATCTAGAGTTTTATTCTGTTAAAAGAATAAACACTGAACAATTCAAAGATATTGAACTATAAACTAAAAACATGAAATTTAATCACAATTTTTAATAACATAATCAATACAAATGCTTACAAACCTTAGATCAATATCTACTAAACAGTGCCATGCTAAGAAACAAAAACTCGTGAGTCAAAAAAAGAAAGAAGAAAATAGGAATTTAAAATTATTTTTTAAAAATCGGGTTTGCATATGGCTAAAATTTGGCAGTTGTAGTAGTTTTATAAAAATTCAATTCCACTATAAACTATAAAAATGATACTTTATTGTGTTATAGTTATATCCTTCACACTGTAATAATATCAAAATGGTCTTATAAGTGGCAACAACAAAGTTGATCCAACACATAGATGATGTTTTATTTTTAAAATCTCAAAAGGAATACAGAAGTACTTATATTATGAAATATCAGTGTGTGTGTGTGTGTGTGTGTGTGTGTGTATTGCAAAAGTTGGGAATTTATTTTTATAAAAATCTGTATCATTTTTAAGCAGTGTACTGAGGATTCTAGAGGAACGGAATTGATAGAAGTCATGTATATAAGTATGCAAAGGGATCTATCAGGTAGACTTACAAAGGAAAGACTGAGTTCACAGTGGCTCTCTGCGGGATCAGAGGGAGGTGAAATCTACAATGATCTTCCACCTGCTGAAGAGCCAGAAGATCCAGTAGCTGCTAAACCCAAGAAACTGGAACCCACAGACCGTTTCATCATGCAGATCAAAAATCTCTGACTTTTGCCTGTTTCTGTGGCCACCACAAGGACAGACAACACCTCGCAAATTCCCCTTATCCAAGTATTACCCTATGGCTAAGTTTGCTCCAGCGTGGCATGACTGCATGTAAGGTTTGCAGCTTCAGAGTCATCTAAAGCTGTTTCTTTTACCTTTGTTTGTTGGCTTGTTTGTTTTTCTGATAATGAAAGATGGCCAAAGCCTTGGATTTATATAGTAGAGTAGAACAATCTATTTCCACTTAGACTTTTACATGATAAGAAAATGGGTATCTATCATAATAGTTTTAGAAGTAGAAACTGGAATCAAAGCAATAATGTGTCAACATAATCCAGACAATAGTGATAGAAATGAGCCTATTCTAAATCAATAAGGTTTTAAAAACCTTTTCTTAAATGAATCTAATACATTAAAAAAAATAATAGACACCTTCAAGTCACTCTGCCTTTTCTGACAGTCTTGATTAATTCTTTTAGCATACGTAGAAAACCTGGGGAATCTTCCAAAGAATTTCAAATGTATTGTCTTTAAATAATAGTTTAATAATATTTTATACTCAAACATTTTTGTTTGCTTTATTCACATTTTTGTTGCCCAACTTTGAGAGATATGTTTCTTCCAGCTTTGCATGTTAGGGACGTTGAGTTCAAAGGTGTTTGTGACATAACAAATGCTGAACATGATCACCAAAGTAAAGATAATACAAAAATGGGGTAGAGCATTTCTCCTATTCCTTCAGCATTTCACTGGGATTGAAGTGCTGTCAGCCAGCATTTAGTGCCAGTGAAACAATCAGGATCATACATTAAAAACCTTAGCTATGAGAGCAAAGAACAAAGTATCACTATTACTAAAAAATAGTTTCCAATTATTATAAAAATATAGTCTATGCAATATTTTATAGTTTTATGTACTTTACAAATCAATATTTGCATGATTATTCATTATTCATTTTTACAATATATATTCAGATGATCAAATTATAACATTCTATTCCAACTATTTTATTTAAATACTTCAGTAAAAGAAAGAGAAAGTGTGACGTGATTTTGTTTTACATTCTTATAAGATTATGTGACATTGAACTATGGTACTCATTTCACATTTTGTAGTTAAATGCATAGAATTTTTCACTTGTATTCTTTCTGTGTACTGTTTACATTCATAAAAATCATCAATAGCCTTTCTCCATTAGTAGTAAGATGCCAATGTATAAAATGTGCCCACTTATTTTAGAGTGGTCCTTCAATTTAAAGTTTAGATATGCTCCAAAAAACAAAAGTAATATTCACTACTATTTCATAAGTATGACCAGCTGTGTATAATCAAAGGAGAACTTATCTGTTTTTACGAAAGTATCTTCTCATCATTTCTAATGTCAACGCTCCATATAATTATTCATTTGCCTTGTTAGGAATATTTTCCCAGAGGAATAAAAACCTTTTTCTCCAGATCGGTCTAGGAAGAATTGTTTAGTTCAATACATATTTCAGCTGTTAAATGTTATAAAATTGATTTGAATTCTGCTCCACACACGTTGTTTCTTTTGTGTATTTCTCCATTGAAAATACAAGCATTTTTAATCTTTTTATTTGTCTCAAGATGCTACTTAGTGTCGTTTTCTCAATCGCCAATATAGTACAGAAAGTCCTTAAATTGTTCTACTTAACAATCTCAAGTTGTTATCACTTAGATAATAAATACATTGTAAGTAAAATATATAAATGCATGTATATGTATATAAATATACAGTATGTTCATATAACACTTATGCAGAAGTTAAAAATTTACACATTGTAAATTATTTTGATGCAAACACTTACGTGTACATATAATATATATCATATCCAAGATTTTCTCAACAACTACTGTAACTACTGGCTCTAGTTAATGAAAACAGATACCTTGCTGAGATTTTAGGCTTAACTGATGCTAATTATAAAGAGTCACTAAATTTTGTTCAGTTTCCTGAACAGTTCTTTTATCAAGTTCTAAGCTACTCTTTGTCAGCAGCCATCTGTTTGCTGCCCACATTCTCAGGGGGGCAGTAGCTCCATTGCCTGCAGCCGCCAAATTCAAACTCACTGAGGCTGGCTGAATGCTGACTTCCATAAAGAGCCCCAAATCCTAACCGCTGGACTCCGAACACGGCAAACAGAACTCTTCAAGGGCAAGTAAGTGAAAGGTCTTGTAATTGGGAGATGACCTGAGATTATCTGAGTGGACTGAAGTTTAGTCACAAAGTGAGAAGGTGGAGAGAGTCAGCCAGGCGTGGTGGTGCACACCTGTAATCCCAGCACTCGGGAGGCTGAGGCAGGAGGATCGCTGTGAGTTCGAGACCAGCCTGGGCTACATAGTGAGTTCCAGGTCAGTCTCAACTACATAGTGAGACCCTGTCTCAAAAACCAAAACAAAAACCAAAAACAAAAAACAAAAACAAAAACAAACAAACAAAAGATGGAGAGACTCTGGAAGGTGGAGGAGATAAGCAAACAGCTTCTCAGAGGCCCCAGTGAGATCTCAGCTCTGCCAGCACCTTGATATGAGATTTCTGACCTCTGAAATGTAACAGAATACAATTTTGTGCTTTTAAGCCACTAAATGCAGTAATTCGTTAGAGAAACAAGGAAATCAATACCATAAGCCATTCTTGTGACAGTTACTTCTTTTGTCCCAGATCTGCAATCTGCACTCCCAAAATATCTGTGCCTTAAAACAATTTGCAATGCCTCTAATTTGAACTCTGTACTCACAAGTGAATTTAACTGCATTTTATAAAATCTGTCATATTTAAGTAATGAAGGACAGTAATAGTTTCATGAAAGATGTCAGTGCCATAGAAGTTCACTGAAGTTAATTACACATAGTATTAAATTTACTCAAATCACATAGGATGTAAGTTCTGAGTTCTTTGAAGCGTTTGGCACTCTTCTTATGATTGAAAAGGAGATACTGAAGGCCATCTTGTTCCAAGCAATTTACAATTTATACATTCTTGTGTACAACTTCCTAGGCTGTGTGTGGAATCATGATGATTATTTGGAAACATTTTGTAAGGTAGTGTGGAAATACCTTCTACAAGCAAACTGGCCCTGAGCCCTAACAACGTCCAAACTTTCATTCATTTCTCAGAAAAGAAAACTAAGGAATACTTGTGATTGATTTTGTACATAACAAAGACTGTTATATCAACAAGCAGAACAATTAACAGTTTCCAGGGACAATGAAAGTACGAAGCTACAGAGATGACCAAAGATCTCACTGTTGACCTCTTCTACAGAGCCTTCCCTATTCTATGCCAAAGTTCTGTTCCAAATTGGAGAGAGTGAACCCTGTTCTCTTTCCTTGTGACCTTTAATATATACCTTAATTATAGCACCAACTACCACAGAATTCACCACTGTTGCTGATATTATGCAAAGCATTTTATATTCATAATCTTATTAAGTACAGCACAGCTATTAAACCAAGGCTAAGCTATTAAATAAATATCAGAACTCTGACTCAAATCCAACACACACAAATGTTGTTCTTAACCACCATGCTTCTGGAGTGTCCTTGTAGTATATAAATTGTTTATATGTTGTTTTATTCGTCAGCCTGAGATCAGAGATAATATTTTATGGGTTAGTATTGCTCATCCATAGAATTCTGCAGTTATACGTGATCACTATCAATGGACCTGTAAGAGAATTAGAGAGAACACAACGCATTCAAGAACTTTATGTACCATAGCATGGGATTAGTCTAAAGAGTCTTTTAAAGCTTGTGCAGTTATTTTTAAAGAACAATCCCAATCAGGTTTGATTGATATAACTTTAATCCATGCAAACTATCCTAAATAAAATTAAGACAAAGAATCAAGAGAGCTTGACATAAAAATAAAAACTTTCCTGCTATTTTGCTTAAAGTCAGATCATTGCTATGCAGTCGTGATTTGACGTAGATACGCTGGTTAAATTAACCTTGCCCATGACTGAGAATTTCATGGCACTTTAGGTTTTAATGATAGCTTAATCCAAATTCAAGGATGTCTTTTAAGTGAAAGAGACATTAGAATTTAAAAGACAGATTACTGTTTCCTGAGATAGTATATTACAGATGGACAACAGTCTTGTGCAGATGGTATAATGTGTTGTGTATATTTTGACATCTGTGAAAAAGAAACTTTACTTGTTATCAAATTAAGTACAGAAAAATAATTTCCATATGTCACAGTGAGAAACAGAAAGTTATAATAGAGTAGGATTCAAGGAAAGAATAAAGGAGAACACAGAGAGAATTACATAATGTACAAGCTGATATAGGAACAAAGAATTCATTATATTACAATTCTCTCTCTTAAATTGTTGCTTGGTTGAATGTACTTTCTGTTTTCTTTCTTTCTTCTTTTAAATTTTAACAAAGTATCAATAAACCTGTAAGTTCCAATTGGCAAGGGAGTTTTGCCAAGGAGTTATAAATATAAATTAGATATTCATATTCCCATGAGTAAGACAAGCTTTTTTGTTGTTTCTTTCTAAATTAAGTACTTTGATTGCAAGCACGTGTTGAATTATCAGAAACATGCCCTCCTTTAATTGTCTAGAATATATTGTGATTAAAGGCATTTACCAGTCTCTTGAATACCCAGAAATTAAATGCCTTAAAATATTAAAAATGAGCCAAATTGATAAGGAGTAGAATTTACATTTAAAGAAATAAATAAGAACTAGACTTTTCATTACTTTTTATAACAGAAGATGTTTTTATCCTGCTCTCTGAAATAATTGTCTCTTCTCTGCTGACTAGGTATTTTCAGTTACCCCCAGGCAATATAAAACTAAAACTTTGTGTGTAGTCATTTCCTAGAAATTTCCAACTTCTACAAAGCCGTTCCTGCAGCTGTACTTCCTCGGTCATTTTATTGCACTGTTTCACCTAAACACCGTACTGGTGTAGGGGTTTCACACTGTGTGGTGCTGCCTTTAGAAAGCACCACATCATTGTGACACCTTGTAAAATAAGGTACTTTTTATTATTTGTTGAGTAAATAACTTATTACTATATATACATATATATTTCCACAATGACTGTATCATTCTGTGTTCAAATTCTTTAAAATAACAAAAAATGTAAGGTTTTATTGCTGCCATCCTCGAGAGCGTTTGGTATCTTCAATGATCTGAGATGTGGCTCCTCCGGTGGGTGTATAGCGGCATTTAACTGTTTTGATTTTCATTTCCCTATGGACTTAGGACAAGAAGTATCTTTGCATGTGCTCCTTTTGCTATGTGTATATCCAAAAATAATATCTATAATGGTGTTATGTGGCTAAATTGCTTAAATAATTGCCGATCACTAAAGATGTATTTATTTCAAGTATAGGATTTTGATGTTAAATTGCTTAAACAGTTAAAAGATTTATTTTCTGTATAAGAAGAGCTGCAACAGAGATTGCTCAGGGTTGTACTGACATCACGAGAAAATAAATTTATTTCCTTTCAGTATTGCCTTATCAGAGTTACTGACTTTGCCCATAATAAATCCTCCCAATTGAAAGATCTCTGTCAAATTTCTAAATAGCATATTCAGATACACTAATGTCTAGCAAAAAAAAAGCGGGGGGGGTCTTTTCTTGTCTTTCTATGAGATTCTTCTGTTTGGTGAGGATCCCCATACCAAAGCTAGCCACTTACTTGCAACTAAGATTCTGACAGATAATAAGGCCTCCTTAGCCCTTGCGATTCACTTCCAGGGGAGATGCGCTCCCCAGCCAAGGTTAAAGATAATCCATTAAGCAGATGGCTCAGGAGCTCCGCCACACAGGACGAAAGAGACAGGAACGAACTTGGAGGAGGAAAACCATGTGGTGCATAATGTTTCTCTTAGAGCAGCACATAAATAAATAGCTCCTGCAAAGGGTAACAAACACACTGCTAATGACATAAAATGCCAAAATGCGTACTTTATGTAAGTAGTTATTTCTCAAAAGTCTGATTAATAAAATGCAAAGGGATGGGAAATTAGTAGAGATAATTGAGTAATTGGGACATCATAACAGTAATATGCCCTCTAACAGGGGAACCTGAAAAATGCCAGTGTCTATTGCAACATTTTCGGCAGTTACCTTTTTTATTTCCTCCCAAATTATTAGAAAATGTCTTATCTGTTTGAACTCTAGAATCAAACATTTTATTCACCTATAAAATTCTAATATTTTAAGTTTAAAATTATATCAGCAACAATCCACTTTGGCTTTCTATTGAGTCCTTCTTCAAGTGTTCAGTATCACAAATATCAAAATATTTTGTAATATAGAGGACAATTTTGACACATATGCACTTCCTGAAGCTAAAATTAGATATAAGTAAATGTTTATTGGCTGTTATACAGGGAAAAGAAGTATTTATTAATCATGAATCTGTTTAAATCATCTTTTCATAAAGATGCAAAGTCAGAAGTCTACACCTGAACAATTCTGCTAATATTCTCGGAACGCACGGCTTAGTGTCATTCTATACTCTGTGCTAAAGGAAGGAGAGCATTCATGTCATTTGAAGACGGTTTTGAAAAGCTATTCCCAGAAATGATATTTTACCTAAATCCCAGCTTTAACAGTCAACATGAATTTCACTTTACTTTTTGAACACGGCTGGATCATAATTATTACGTAAACCTTGCTTCCGGGTCTTTTCTTTCACTGAAAGTACACGGAATGATTGACGCTATCACTTTTCCATCAAGAGTCCCATTTCCAAAATGGAAAAACTATTATGTAAAGCTAGATGTACTCAGATACAATTCTAGAGAATTTCTCCTTCCTTTAAAATAGTTCAAAAGGATTTTCTATGGCCCCCATACCTGTACTCCAGGACTGGTGAATGATAGTAGGTGCTTTGAGGTTTGCACTCTCTACTAAGAGTAGTTTTTAAAATTTTCGTGTCTGCATTGACAATTTGAGATGTGACTCACACTGTAAAATATACATATACAGGTGTGTGTGTGCGTGTGTGTGCGTGTGTGTGTGTGTGTGTGTGTGCTCGTGCGCGCTTGCCCCTTTTATAGTTTCGTTTCTTCGCTGGCTACATCTCGCATACTCGGTTGACATTATCAGGCTTTCATTGTACTAGGAGAAGATAAAAAGGCGGAGGTTCTTAAAATGTAATATTTGATTATCACTATCAACGATTCCCGTTGCTCTTGTGCACTGAAACCAAGATAGAGATATTTTTTGCAGAAGAAAAAACACTTAAGAAAATACATTTTCCTTGTTTTCTGAAGGACTTTTTGACCACTAAATATTTCCTTCCCAGATAGGCCCCCAGTGTGCTGTGGGAAGAGAGGAGTACCGGTCTTCCTAGATTATCTTCTTGGAAATTTTCACCCTCACCCTTCTCTGGTTTAACTCATGTACCAACCTAGAAAGCCTCTGTGAGCGAAGTGTCCACGACCTTAGCTAAGACTGTCTGACATGAGTCACATGAATAACATGAAAGGCATTTACATTAAAAATCATGATATATTAAGATACATTTTACATATGCAATTTTAGAAAAGTGCAAGAGTATTATGCTAATTCAGAACGTAATTCCCCCCTTGGATCCTCAAATAATAGTAGTATTATCATCACTAGTATTATGACTATTATCATCATCTTATATAGTACAGTGATAAATTAGCTCAGAAAATGTGAATAGAAAAATAAAAATGGTGAAGTCTAGCCTAATAATGCTGTTTCCTGGTCGTGACTGAAAAACCAGTGGCAAGAAGGCACTTGGTGGGACTCATAACTGTCTTTAGTTCTTTGCATCAGGGCACTTGAGGCAGGAGTTAAGCAAGAGCTGTAGATGGGATCCATCATGGTCCAAACTTGGCCAAGTGCAATCTTTAAACTGATGAACCAGTCAGTTTAGCACTGTTAGGGGGAAAGAGAGGAAAATTATCTCAAAATTAGATAATGAGGAGTTGGCGATGATCGCTTTCCTCATAAGCAGCTCCTTTTATGGTGCTCAAATAGTTGTTTTAAAATTGCCATAATTTTAATTGTGTTGTAAACAATATTTTATATCCCACTCTGTTTTTCCTGCTTAGAAAAGCCATTTCAATGATTTGTTGGCTCATTTTTATCTAAAATATTTTAATAGGAATAGCTTCTTGACATCAGGAAGTCAATCAGATACAATGGAGTTTGGCTAACAAGCTTCATAAAAATATAGGGAGCAGATAATAAATCAGACTTGTATACTTCATACATTGTAAGTGGCAATTGGAAATAATGAAGTGCTATCAAACATACCACAGCATACATGAAATATTAAAGGCTCGATTTAAACAGTAAAAATTCAACCCTTATTTAAACCTGATTTTCTTTTCTTTTTTAAAATTAATTTATTGGTACATTTAATGTAATGACATTCACTGTTGGAAATTTGTACCTTTACATAATCAGTCTTGGTGCCTATTTTTTCCCCATCCCTCTGCCCTCCCTTCAACCCCTCCCTCCCTCCGCATCTACAAAGACTTTGTTTCCATTACTTTTCATTTTCTATTACTGATTTTCTTTTCTTAAATCAGATCATCAGGTCCCTAAACTGTCACACTGGCTATCCGACTTAGAAGTAGTGTGTCAGTCGCCTTAGGTAACTGTTGGAATCATGACATGGTGTAGTCTTGAAGTTGCGTGGATAAACAGAAGCAGGGTTGATTAGTTTAGCTTCAGTTGGCCAGAACGTTTTCTTAGTTGCCTTACTATCAGTCCTTGGTTAAAAGATTAATCAGAAGCCTTATGAATTATGAATGACTCTCTGAGCTGAAAATATGACCAAAAATTATTAGGTGAGAGGTAGAAGCTTGGGAAAGCAAGGAATGACTGAAATATTTGTCTCTTTGGCTTTCCAGCCCATGAGGATTTCTTGATCCAAGGTGACATCCAGAATAACTCGATTCTCGTTTTCCCACAAGATCACCTGCATTCAAAGTAACATGCACAGTGTCATAGAACACAAAAGGTGAATGGTAAAGTAAGAGAAATCGTTAATGCCAATGTTATTTTTATTTGCTTGGTACTTTCCATGTAATAGTACTTAACAAATATAATATTTCCAAAACTTGCAAAGGACATGGCTCACCCTAAGTTCAAATTGATATTTTTTTTATCCTCATGCTCAGACTTTGTCCCACACTAAAGCACAAAGTCCATCACTTAAAAATGAGACCCCCCCTCAAGGTATACCATTAAAGGCAGCATGTCTTCCTTCGCAATTAGTCCTTTGCTTGGTGTGGGGTTGCACACCAATACGCCATGCATAAATTTAAGACAACACAAGTCTAAGGTGCTTTTCATATATCTAGCAACCAGTGCATTGATTTGTTTACTAAGGTGTTAACTTGCCTAACGGGGATGTGAATGTCACTGCGATTGCTCAGCCTCGAGAGAGAGTCTCAAAAGACACATCCCAGGAAAAGATCAAAGTTTAAAAGTTGACATATAGTTTCTATGGGATACAGTTGTTTTCACACCACTCAAAAGTAAAAAAAAAAAAAAAGAAGACTGGAACCCACTTAAGTTGGGTATTCTTCCAAATAGGAAATTCCTTATTTCATTCAAAATGCATTAAGAAATACCAATGTGTGTTCAAAAACATTGCACACAAATTATATATAAAAAAAGAACGTGAGTATAGTTATCAATCCACTCCATTTATCAATTCAATCTTATTTTTCCTTCCTCCATTCCTTCCTTGCATCCTTCGTTCCTTTTCTCCCTCCCTCCATCCTTATCTTTCTTCCTTCTTTCTTTTCTTCTTTTCTTCCTTTCTCTTTTCCAGCCTTCTTCCCTCGCTCCCTTCCTTTTTGTTCCAAAGGTCAACCCAAGGCCTCTTGCATGCTAAGCGCGCACCCTATCACTCAGCTGTTTAATCAGTCCATGGTGACTTTTGTTTTTCCTTACAGCATGGATCTCAAACCCGGTATCTTCTATACTCTTGCCTGCTGATCCATTTTTAACTGACAATACCAAGACTTATTGCACATACTCAATGGTATTCTTGATCTTTGTAATAAATGAAGTGAAACTTCATGACCAAATGGAAAAAAAATTCAAGCTTCCATCTTGATCTTCAACAGCTGTGTCTATGCAAAAAATCCATCGTACCATTCTGCAGAATCTCAGGGTTCAAATCTATCTCATCATAGCTTTTCCAATTTTATGATTTAAATCATAAGTGCGGCAGAACCCTACTAATTTCTAATTCCTCACATTTTAGCAGTGCAGCTGAAAGAGCAGAGAAGAGTCCCTAAGGTTTAAGTCTTACCTGTGCCCCATTTATAGGCTCTACGAACCTGGAAAGCTATTTTAAGTTTTACAACTCATTTCTCTCCCACCAACAATGGAGAGAGTTTACAGAACTCTGAGGAGTATTCAGAGAGTTAACATAATTGAACACTTAGTACAGCGCCTAGAAAAGATTAATGGCTCCAAAGCATAGAGTCTTTGAATGAAATGGTTATTATTTCACAAGTATTAAGTTTTTGCTTCTACAGAAACTTGGGGGAGCAAAATTAAAAATGAAATGTATGCTAAACAAAAGCTGTGGGACAAAAGCTGCATGGCAACAGTCTCCCAGTGGTGAACAGAATCAAACACCCTCAAGGAATCAATAGATTAAAAGAAAGAACAATGAAAGAAAATGAGAAGGTATTCATCATGTAACTAAAAAGGTTAACCACACAGAGGATAGATTGGGCATTTGATGAACAGAAGATTTTCATTTTATTTAATCCATTTTACTTGTCTTTATTGCTGTGAATATTATTTTATGTGCACTACTAATAAACAAAGAAAAATCTTCCCCTTTGTCATCATACAGACTTTAGTTTTTTATAAACTGAAATATGGTTAACATGCCACAAAATTCACTGCAGTTTAAAATATAACCGGGAATGCCTCTAATCTCAGCTCTCTAGGAGGCTGAGGCAGAAAGGTTGTAAGATTATACCTAGTCTGGGCAATTTAGCAATTTACCAAGATGCTGTAATGAAATGCAGACTAAAAGAGACTGGGGATGTAGCTCAGCACAAATGCCCTGAGTCCAATCACTCGTATCAATAATAGTAACAGTAATAATAACAACAATAACAATAATAGTGTATAAAATTGTGTACTTTTCATGTATTTGCAATGCTTTTGGGAATCAGGAATCATATTTCAGAATGATTCCATACCTATGAGTAGTCACTTTGATGTCCCTCCTCCCTCTCGCCCCCTGAAAATCACAACTCTGTTGCTATAGATTTACCTGTTCGGGACATTTTGTACAAATGGAAACATGTGGTACATGAAATTATTTGCTTTGAGTTTTTGGAATATTTTCAAAATTCACCCTTTTGTAGCATATGCTGATAGTTTGTTCTTTTTTAATGGCAGATTATATTTTATTATATGGATATACCAACCACCATTTAGTTACCCATATTGATGAATGACGGGCATTTGAGTTGTTTTTATCTTTTAGCTATTATGAAAATTTGCTATGAGCATCTGTGTGGACATGCTTTTCACTTATTTTATATTTATACCTATGAGTGAAATATTAGGGCATATATTAATTATAAATTGAACAAAAAACTGTTTTCAATAATGTCTATAATATTTTACATTACCACAAAACATGTACAAGGGTTCTCAATTTCTACACATTCCTGCCAACACTTATCATTGTCTGTGTTTTTCATTAAAGCTATCCTAATTTGTGTAAAAGTGTCTCTTATTGTGACTGCAGTTTATTCACGTTCCTATTCAACAAGATCCCTACAAGTAAGACTGTAAGTTCTGGATCATTCATATATATGTATATCAAATATATTAAAATGTGCATTTACTTTGACCTATCAATTCTGAATCAGGTTCTTGTGTAACACAAATATAGGATCATGTGTCAATGGGATATGATGTTTATAATGCATTGCCCATTTTAACTAAAATGAGAAACAAACCTAGTGTCTAGGCAAATCAAACATCATCAAATGGTCAGTATCATAAGAGGCAGATTTTTACATGGATGAACTACACATCCAACCATATGGTTGGTCCCACAAACATAATATCGAGTAGAAGAAGTTAGAGAGAAAGCAATACATTGAATGATCTCATTCATTTAAGGATGAAATAAAATAGTACTAAATCGAAGTGTGAAGACACACAGTTTTCAAGTAAAACTGAAAACTTTGGCGAGTTGACACACTGATGGTTCCCATAAAATTCAGAGTAGTGGACATTTTAATTAGACATGAGAGACAAGCAGACATGAGGATGTTGAGGAGACAGAAGGGAAATGTCAGGGGTAGAGGAAAGAGTCTAGTTCTTGTTTGTTGCATGAATGTTGGCTTTGTGTTAATTTATAGGGTTATAGCTTTATATTCTATTCCACTTTTGTATGTATACACATTGTGTGTTTATGTGTGTGTATATGTGTGTGTATGTGTGTGCTTTAGATGTTTATATCCATGATCTTTTCTTTTGCTTTGTTATTAAGGAAATAAGGAAATAATAAGGAAAAAGAAAACTAGTGGCTCGAATATTATTCACTCCCCCTGTACCATTTTGTATCACCTTACATTGAAGGATAAATGCTTGTTGGAGGACGTTACTAAAAAATATTTTTGTCAACTATTTTTCAGAGTTCTCAGTTATCTTATAAAAATTTAAATTGCTTTGTAACCTTCAAATTTAAAATGTTTGCTATCCATTTAAATAATCATCTATCAACAACTATTACGGAGTCTCTTGTGTATATTTTATGTCGGCCATTAGACGATAACTAGGCAGAGTATGTGGAACAGAGGGAAAGGAAGAGGAGGAAGAAATGTGATCAAATTTCTGTGGCAATGATAGAACTGAGTTGCTTTAGTCTCGATCAAGCCCCAAGGATGAATAGTTAAACTGCCAATGAAAGTGGAGTCATTTGAAAATTATGTGTTTAAATTCCAGTATGTTTTACCGTACAACTCTCAATGCAAATTTATCCTCAATGGGTTAGAAGTGCCCATTTTGAAAAATATTACTTACTTTCAGGTTTAACAGCAAAACAGGATTCAGCACAACAATGTGCATTATGCAAATATTTTTAAATAGAATTTTATTTCACGTAGATTCTTTCATTATTTTGAAAAAAAATACACCCTGCAAAATACATCAATTGCTGAAAGAGCACAGTACAACAGAGTCTCATTGTTCAAAGCTCTTAGACATGATAGTAGTCCAGAAAGTGTGTGACTTGAAAGCATCAATATAACCCTGGGAGCCTGGGCAGAATAAACCCAGCATTTTGGGAGACTAAGTTGGGAACACCACAAATTTGAGCCCAGCCTGGACAGTTTACAACTTAGTAAAAATATATTTCAAAAATAAAATGATCTGTGACACATCCTAATGTGAGGGCCTGTATTCAATCCCTGGTACCAAAACACCAAAACAAGAACAGGCTATGCCTAGGTTTAGAAACTAATGAAGAAAACCCAGCTCTTGTCTGGGACCTGTTTTGTAGTAAAATCGCTCATCAATTTAGGGCTACAAACTATGCCAAGTGGTAGTTTTCAAAATATATTCCAAGAATAATTAGAAGCCCTGTAAATGACTGAAAGAAAGCTGAAGGAGAAAAGTTAGGTGAGCTAGAATCGCACAGCAGTTTCAGAATCGTAGCCCCGTGTTTTCAAGGTCATATATCGGGCTTCATATATGTGATCCAAACTCACATTAGGAGAGAAAGTGTCCTGCTGCTAATTTTTTAAAAACTGATAAGAATATCAATAATATGATCAACACAGTTCAGATATGACTTCAAAATAAAAAAAATGGTTCTTACTGTCTAATATAAAGCTCTTCGTATTTGGAGAAATTCCTTGTCTCCAATTTATAAAGTAAATTTATAAATTTAACTCACAATTTTGCTAGGTACTTATAACATCAGTATATGAAATTTCATTGAGCACTAGAAAATTTAATACTCTCTTTTGTTTTGCTTGAGTCGTATAGATTCTCAAACTCAAAGATATGACTATCAATACTTCCCACTTTCTTTTATTCTACATGAGGTAATCAGAGTTCCGATTATGTGAGTAGTACCCAGGTATCTAATGCCAAGCACGGTGTTCCACTCATTAAGTTACACTGCTACTGATTACTAATTCACATTTGGACTCCCATCTCCTCTTACAGATGACAGGTAAAGGACTACATGGACTGTGGTATCTTTCTCCTTAAAATTTCTGACCAAATCTTGATAAAAATCCTAATAAATCTTTCCAAACGTTTTCCATGAAAAAAAAAGAATATGAAGCAATCTGCAACGGATCCACCGTGAAGTAATTTTTAATGAACTAATGACCATGTTCAGTATATTTAGCAACAATACTGCAAGAAGCTTATGAATAGATAAGGGAAAATTCATGGGTACTTTTTCCATTGCCCTTAGAATCAGATTATTTTTCAAATTGCTTTTATTCAGTGAGATAATCAGAAAGCTAATATAGAAGAGTATCTATAATTTTATCTTTTCAGAACCCAATATTAAGTTGTAACTCTCCAATAAAATGTGAATGCCTATATATTTAAACTAGGTTGACTTAGAGTAAATCTTTTTAAAATAAATGCCTTAAATTTTGAAATATAATAAAAATGTACATTAGAGATATGATAGATCCTAAACCCAAAGCAATAGGATAGAAATTTTGACATATGAAAGACAACTTCTCACGTATTTTCCTTGAACATATCATTAGATATTAAAATATTTGAATACCTTAACTTCAGCCTAAGTTTTAAAATAAGCATTAAAGCCAATATTTGATGAAAATGGAAACAAAATAATTTTAAGTGTGCTCAAGATTTAGTAGAATTCAGAAAAATCTTACAAAATACCAAATAGATTTCCAATACCACTGTAAATATATCAATCACAGCAACAGGCAAACCAAGAAAGAGTCTGCACAACTCCACACCCTTCCCTTGTGTGACGTTTTATGCTCACGCCACACCCTTAGACCCTCTAGAGACTTACTGGTGGCAGTACCATGGCGACACTCCCCCAACAGCATCACTGACCTCCTGCTTATATGGCAGCTTTAGGTAACCACCTTCCCTTGAGCAAGAAGCCACGTGGCCATGTCTTCCAGCAGGTCGTTTTAGAAGCACTTTGAAATGTTCTGGGATGTTCTGCGCCATATGGCAGGCTTTAAATGCCTTCTCTGCAGCATTTCCTGTACCGATTTTAAGGTTACCATCAATAGCATTAAGTTTCTAGAATTTCCCTACTAAGTCGGAAAAGGTAAACGACTAAGAATGCAGATGAGCCTTTTAAATTCAGTGCAATGGTGCTTCGTGTTCCTCAAGGAAGTCCTCGGCTGCAAGGTGCTTGGCCCCATCTACTTCACCAGCTATAATTTTGCCTGACTTATCCTACATGGGGAGATGTAACACTAGGTATCCGGCATCTCTTGTTCACCTCTCTTTTTGCACTATCACAGTAAATACTGTCTTGACTGTTAATTTCAGTTTGTCTTGTTGCCCTAATGATTTTTTTTTCCTTTTTGAGACAGGCCTTGTTATGTAGCCCAGAAGGGCCTTGAATTCATGGTGATCCCACTTCCTCAGCCTGCTGAGTGCTGGGATTACAAGTGTGTGCACCTCACCTAGCTTGTTACCCTACTGGGCATCCAACATTTGATTGCTCAACAGATCTATAATGACCACCTTCGGAGAACATAGTTGGAGGATTATGCAAACTGAGATCAAGATATTGTAAATCTACAGTAGTACAGATAGTTTGTATCACTCTTAGATAAATGGATAATGCAGAACAGAATGGAGATGAGATATAAAATCAAAGACATAAGAATAGCTAATCTTTGACTTTGGATGGGCTTAGTGGTACAGCGTTTGCATAGTATGGATGAGGTCTTGTATTTAACCCTTAGTAGTGTCCCCAAAAGCAAAGAATAAAATAAAAGCCAATTTTTAAGGTACAATTCAGGAAAAAAACAAATTATTATTTAATCATATGTAATGACTAAATTCATGTATAGAGAAAGGAGTGAAAGTAAAATAAAGAAGGGAACTAAGAGGGAAGAATGAGAGAAGAAAAGAAAAACAGAAATTTGGAGCTGCGTTGTAGTATAGCTGAGGGTAAGAGTGCTTGGCTACTACATACTTCTGACCAGGTATGAGACCTCAGTTTGATCTCCAGCTTCAGAAGGAGAAGAAGAAGGAAAAGGAGGAGGAGGAAGAGGAGGAGGAGAAAGAGAAGGAGAAGAGAAAAAAAAAAGAACTTGGATGCATTTTTCATATGCAAAATTACCTCAAAGTCGTGTAAATTCCTGAATTGAAAACTCAAAATGAAAAATTCTCAAAGAAAACTGAAGACAAAATTTGTGACCTTTGCTTAGGCCAGAAGTTCTGAAAAGGAGCAATTTTATCCCTTACGGGACCACTGGGACTACCTAGAGACATTTTGTGTTGTCACAGAGAAAAAAGATGCCACTGTCATTGAATGGAAAGAGGCCAGAGATTCTGATAAAAATCCCACAAGCCAAACGCATCCACTGACAACAAATAATTCTCTGGGCTTAAAATTGATGGTATCCCTGTCAGTACACACTATGTTAGAACAGTTTTTTTAGCACAATACTAAAATTTGCATCCAATAAAGACTGCTAATTTAGACTTCATCTAATTGAAGTCTCACTCTTCAGAACACACACTTAAAAGAATGAAACCTCTCAGTGTTATCAGGACAAATTATTCCCAAAACATAACTAATGAAAAATTTGGAATACATATAAATGTAAGAACTTAATAACGAGTAAAGTAAAACATAAAAAGATCATAACTGACACTGTATGAAAGAAAACAGATGGCAAATAAGTATTTTTAAATGTACGTTATCATTAATCTGTATTTAAGTAAAAAATAGAATCCTAATGAGATATAAGGTACCACCTAGTAAAATGGTGAAATATAAGCTTGATCATAAAAAGTTTTAGCAAAATATGAAAGAACTGGAACATTCAGACACTGGTATAGAAAAACTAAAATGAGATCAGCACTTTGAAAATCTGCCCACCAGATTTTTGTAATATTGCACAAATCTACCATATGATCCAGCTATTCTACCTCTACGTTTTTACTCAAAAGACAGGAAAACGTGTTCACATGTAACATGTTCAAATGATCATTGCAACATTAGTGATTAAAAAGCCATAATGGGAAAGAAGCCGATTGTGGTCAATTCATCATTCCGGTGACCTGAGAAACAAATCAGGCTCTCTCTATACAGTGGGTGCTTTTCCAAACTTACAAGGAATGAATGTTTGATATGATATACAGCAGGTTAAATATTGAAATAATCATGACAAGAAGCCAGATTAAAATCTATACATAATGCATGATTCCATTTGTATAAATCTATTAAGAAGTGGAAATCCATCTACAGTGAGTAAAACTCAGTCATTCGTTGTCTGGGAATGGATGGTAATTTGGGAAAGACAGCAGGGAGGAGACAAAGACAAGGTTTAAGGTAATGAATATGTTAACTGTTTGATCAGACCACGATTTCCCAAAAGTGTACACGTCAAAATGTGTCAGATGTTTATATTTCAATATATGTCATTCTTTGAAATTCAACCATACTTTGATAAAATATAAAACAAAAAAAAGGCAAACCAAATAACTAAATACAGTATATAAACCAACCTGGGCAGTAAGAAATTGAAAAACAATTGTATGTATATCAATGAAACATAGTGTGAATGTTTAAACAAAAAGCAATTTATTACAGTAAAAGTCACATTGACATCAATTTCTTTCAAAATGTATCCCTAGGGCCAAGGATTTAGCTCAGCGGTTCTGCCACCTGCCTTGCAAGCACAAGGACCTGAGTCCGATCCCTGGTACCAAAAAAAAAGAGAGAGAGAGAGAATTATTCAAAATTTATCCCTTCCCTTTGAAGCCATAATCCTGTCACTCTTGCCACTTCCTGAAGCATCTTAGGAAGTTCTCTCCAAGTGTTTTTTGTTTTGTTTTGTTTTTTTACCTTTTTGGCTTGTAGCTGCCTTGATGTTCAGAATTGATTCAGTCACTTTTCAAGGTCATTGTGACTTTGGGAGGAGCCAAAATTCACACATGCCGGGTCTGGTGAGAAAGCTGAAAGACAACACAGCATTGCTGACAATCCTGCCTTTATGTTGGGTAGCCCTCAACAGCAGCATTCACAGTTATTTTTTATCACACCTGGCAAGGACATGCACAAAACAGGACTTCCAGAACTGCTTCAAAGGTTGGCGAGAAGTGCGTATATATCTCTGTGATGTGATTCTACGGTGTGTGACAGCTACAACTTGGAAACAGCCCATGTGCCCATCTGCTGGAAACTAGACAAAGATGTGTTTTTTCTATAAAATGGAATACTACTCAGCCATAAAGAATGAGAAATTAGGTTCATTCATAGGAAGATGGATACATATTGAGGATGTACTCCTAAGTGAAATAAATAAGTCACACATGTGTAAATACCAAATGGTTTCTCTGGTGTGAAAAACTATAATAGTACACAAGATCCTAATGATGTAATGGGCAATGTGAAATACGAAGAAAGGGGCTAAAGGTGTAGGGAAAGTGGGAAGGGTAGGGGAAAGCTAATAAGGGAAATTAAAAAATATGAGAAAATGAAAAAATGGAAATGAAGTGTTTGTAAATGGGGAGGGGAGGAGGGGGTGAAGGAAGGGCAGGCACAAGGGGAAAAATGAGAACCAAGACCTGTCCTGTAGAGGTACAGACCCCAATGATGACTGAACTGTACTGGGTACCCAGAATGCACCGATAAACTCAATGACGGGGAAAAGGCGGTGAGAAGAGTGGGATAAGTATGTTCGAAGTGTGATGGGGCATTTTGAGGGGGAATCTTGGCAATGTGTGTTACTCTGATATTGTTTTTAATTTTCATATTCGTTTTATAGTTTGACTATATACGTATGTGTGACCATAAACATACATAGTCTCTAAGGTTGTTACAGCTAGGTGAGCTAGGTAGAAACACTATAGGCAGTCAGGTAGGGCTAGGTCCTCCAGAGAGCCAGGACAAAGGTGAACCATACCACAACTGTGGCTAGAGACACATCTGTTGGAGACCAGGCCTCAAGGCAAAACAAGATGACAAGATCTACACACTTCCTCAGAGAACAAACACTGGGCATAATGAAGTCTAAATAGACATCGGCCACCTGGTGGGTGACCAGAGGCCTCGGGTCCCACCATGTCCTAGAAGAAGCTTTACTCGTTCCATCCACGTTTGTCACATGACTTGTTTCTCAATTGGGCAGCTATTACCTAAGTGACTACACTTGCAAACTCATTGAATAATCATGGCTGTGGACCACGTTGTGCTCATGTGGGTTTTACTTCACAAAACTCCCCTTCTGATTGGGGTCCCTGGCTACCCATTTGGGACCACTCCTGCCTCTCAGGAGCTTTCCTATAAATCTTCCTGCTTTAACCTTGGTTATTCCTAGAATTCATTCTTTGACTTTTAGAAAACATGAGCTTGGCGTATGAGACATCTAACAGGTTGGGAGATATAGTATTTCATACTTCATCTACGGTATTATTTTCTATATCATGGTCATCATATGGAAACTAGTAAGATATTCTGTTCATGGTTTAATCACAACTCAATTAAACATTATATATTTTATTGATAAATTCCAGAAACTTTGCAAGACTTTAAGTTTTCATGTGAAATGAGAAGTGATCTAAAGGAAAAACTCAACTGAAACAAAAACAATCACGCAGATGGAAAAAGCTGAGCCTTTGTATATCACGGAACAAGAGGCACTATTTCATTGTTAAGTCCATTTTCCATAAGACAGTTTTTTTTTTCTTCTCAAACATTTTAATATCTGGCTGCATGAATGGATTATAATTGGTGATCAGTTTCTTGCCTGCAAAATAATAGAAAAGTCACGGTTAAAAATTGTACCACAGATAGAAATGACTAAGTTTTTACTTTGAAATGATACTCAACCTCTGTGAAAAAGCTCTATTAGCACCATCTGTTCCATGACGGAAAGTTGCTGATTACTGTGCCTCTGAGTGGAGTTGGTTCTCTCCCATGACAACAGAAGGTAAGAGGCAGTGAAAAGCATTTGGGGACCTCATGCTTGCTTTTCTGGGTGATGCTTTTTCTGTCCTCCTTTGTGAAGTCATTTGTGCTTATTAGCAAAAGAGTCACTAAAGTACCTGGGAGCCAAGCAAAGCCAAGAACAGAATTTCCCTCCACACCCCGCCTGGTCTCCACAGCATTCCACATGGAAGTCTTCCAAATAAATGTCTCTATCGAGGTCCAGTGTGCTCACCTAGGTATGCAGTGCCAGCTGCAAATGATACTTTTACAGTGTTCAGCCTTGCACAAGACACATGAGACTGTTTAAATAAATATTATTTCACGGTATTTTCCCTGTTTGTTTCCTTGGCAGCATCTGAACTGGAAGAAATTAATGTGTGTTCCACCACGTAAAGTAATATAACACTTTTCAAAGTTCTCAAATATAACCATGTCGCAATGAATTATTTCAATTAATATTTACTACAAATTACAGAGACGTGAAATATGGTTGGGAAAGATAGTAGTTGTCTTTACTTAGACAGGTGCTGGTGTTTGGCAAGATACACAATTTCACTCAGCTTTGCTATCTGTAATGTCAGAATAGAGATGAAGATAGCAATGTGCTCTGAACAAAACAATAGTTATTTGCCTCTGCTTTAGTGAGGAGCTGATTTCTATACCACAGAAACAACTTCTGTATTTCATGGATGCAGTACAAATTCATAATTTCCTCCTTTTGTTCAGCCTATCTGGGAACTGAACTAGATCTTGGCATGTTTAAAGAGCCAAAACAAAATGAAAAAGGTTTCTCCTTTTCTTCAGAATGGTAGGGCACAAGAAATATTTTTAGATGTGGCAGTCACCCACTTCCTCTTTCCAGGAAAACTTGGTAAATTGCAGTCATGAGACACAAGTTAGCGCTATCTCTGTGATAAGCGGAGACTTCACAGAGAGGAAAAATAATTAATTTTTATTTGTGAATATTGTTTTATACTGTAACGATAAGTTGATGATAAAAATTCCACCTTGAAAATTGAATAGAAAATAGGAATACTTTATAGAAACTGAACTCTCATTCTGGGTAATGCATAAATTTTGAAAGACTCTATTGTTTTGCAGATATATATATCATTATTTACGTGTATATATATCATGATATATATGGCGAGAAAGGATACTTATGTATATTCATTTCAAAATTAGCTAAGAATCCTCACCTTCTTAATGAAATTATTTATCACAATGTATTTGTCCATTGAAATATTTATGAATAAATACTTTCCAAGGCCACAGAACCTGAAACCACGCATAGTACCGAACCATATAAACACATACGTATATATCTAGGACAAAATTTAATTTATAAATTAAGTACAATAAGGCATCAATAATAGATAACGAAATATAAAAATTACATAGAAGCAGTTTCTCTTTCTCTCAGAATTCTGTATTGGACAGTACGGAACCATGTTTTCACTGCACTTGACCCTGCCCAGGAGGCAGCTCTACTGATCTCTCACACTTGGCACTTACCAGGTTGAAATCTAGGATGAAATATGTTATGTTCCCTTAGGCTCTTTCTCATATGTAAAAATCAGGAAAACAATAATGGTTTACTTCAAAGTACTTTCTAAAAATTAAATGATGATAGCTCAGAGGTTCAGTGGTCTACCTTGCAAGAGCAATACCCGGTACTCCGCCCCCCAAAAAATTAAATGATGATAGAAACAAAAATCTTATTGCCTGGAAAACAATGTTTTCAAAAGTTATTTCTAAATGGCTTTACAAGTGCCCACCAGTATAATAACCATGAGAAAACCCTGCTGCAATTAGATTACAAAGACTTTTTTACTTCTCAGAACTTGCAATTAAATATGAAAAACCAATAGTACTTATCCACTTTTAGAGTTACTAATTTAAGAATAAAATTATCTGAGTAGAAATTACACAAAAGCAAGATTGAAAATATGAAAATATACTAAACTACCAGTGTCTGCAAATTTTGTGTACATGGTTATGGAAAAGTTAGAGAATTCCTAAATACACATAATAAATAATAAAGCCTCGCATTGTGTTACAGGTAGAAATTGCTGCATTATGTGGGAAAGAAAACCTATGTTCCATTTCAATAAAAAAGAAAAACATTACGGTGAAGGTACTGATGCTTTCATTCATAAAAACGAACAGTCTAACCTTAAAATAACTAGATTGTAAGCAAATACTGTGAAACGAACACGAGAAATGCCAAGGGGAGTAATTATCCATAGAATTAAAATCGTACAGTTTCTAAAACATAATAATGGAATTCCATTAGAAGACAATAAAGACAAGAAAATTTCCCAAAAAGGGAGAACTTTTATTGTAGGCAACAGGATGTTGAGTAAAATTTTTCAGTATCGTCCAGATTTTGTTCAGGAAGTTTATGAACCCTGTTGGGAGGAGTGGGAAGAGAAAATGGTTAGGTCAATTTAAGTAGATATTTTGTTCCATAAAAGGGACACACAAAACTCACTCTGTGCCTATGCTAGATAATATGTATTTCCTGGCATAGTCTACGATGGCTTTCAACATAATTAATGAAATTCTCATTTTCTTTACTTACTAGTTTGTCCTGAGGATAGCAAATGTATTTTGCAAGCTGTGTTTGATTCTTTTGGAGAAATCTCCTGCTTGGTTTAGAAACATGGAACATATACTACTGAGAAAAAACAAAGCCGTATTTTGCAATGTGGATGAAGCAGTTGTTTTATTTCATATTTTAATGCCTATGTGTATTTAACTGACCAATGAGCATGAACCCTGGTGATCAGAGGAGCTCTCAAACACAAGATAGTGAGTCTCGGAGAATACTGGAGAGATTACATTTTAAAGTGTTAGATCCAATGCTCACATGTTCATTTCCTCCTTATCCGGAGGTACCGTCCAGATGCCTAAGTGTTGACATATTATTTCTTCATGACAAGACATTTGGCTCCTTCCTTAACTGCTTACTCGGGAAGACTGTTGAGTTGGCAGCAATAGCTGTTTTCCATTGTCAGAAATGGATAAAATTGCAAATGCTAGGATGAGCCTTTAAAAACACCAAATAAAGCAAAATTCTTTTTGTTCTTTCACCATACACATATGGATCACTGAAAGAGGAAACTGTTTTCCTTCTGTCTCTGATTAAGTTTCCATGCATCCCTGGCCTCCACTGAGTTAGAGAAACAGGCCCTTGTATAAATGAGATTACATACATGAAAGTACTTGGGATCTGCAAAGCAACTCTAAGACACACACGAATATCACAGGCTCTTCCGCCATTTTCTGTGAAATCATTAAGTACTTGAATATGTAGCATGTGCTCATTATAAATCTTGTTAAGACCATCCTGTTAAACTTCCCTTCAAACCAGCATTAACTTCACACCATGAATATGCTCCAATTTTCCAGTCATCCAGATCATTTTCCTTCTTCCTTTGCTTGTTTTTTTTAAAAACTCATTGGTCACCTATGTGTGTAAAACAGTTTTGTAACCTGGTGTATGGATCAGTTTTCCTATTACTGGGCTGCTAGGGCACTGTAAGTGCTACTCACAATTTAAAAGAGAGAAGTTGAATGTATCTTATGGCTTCCAGGGGTTAGGGCTACTGTAGCCTGCTGATTTTAAGGAGGTGATGTTATGACCAAAGGGAGTGGTGGAGCAAAGCTATTTGTTCATGGTGGTCAGAAAGTGGAGCAGTGGAACAGGGCCAAAGAGGAAGGCCTGAGCGACCCAGTCCAGACCCCAAGGTCAGTCCTCCAAGACTCCGACACACTTAATGTACTAATCTCTAGGTGGGCACGAGTCAATAATGTCAACAATTAATCCTAACCATCTCACCTGAAATATTAAAATGAAAAGGACTGACATTTTGCTCTCTTAAATAGCTTAGATTTTCCTTCCTCCATTTCTCCAAAAAAAAAAGGAAGCCAGCAAGCTCTCACATGTTTACGTGGAAGAGAAGGAAACCAGATGAATTTTTAAGAATAGGCAAACTGTATCACTCAGGCCGACCGGATGGCCTGTGGATTGACTCTTAAATGCCAACAGAAAATTACAGACGAGATTAGGCACCGCATAACAATGACCTGATTTAGTTTTCACATGGCCTGATTATTCTGTTTTATCTAGTTCTACATATAAACTTTAGCAACAGGAATCCACCGCCTTGAGTTCATCATTCTTAAAAATTCTGCACGTCACAGCCACAAAGACAGGAATGTGTTACAGATGCATTGCCCACCCTGTCTCTGGGGACACACTGAGGAGCAATGGCAGAGGAGAGCAGGTAACTAAAAATACCTGTTCTTGAGATAAATATTGTTTAGACCACAGGGAAATGCTTTCCTTGCCTATGTCCTTACAACTAAAAGGAACTGTGATTTAATGCCATAAATGTCTGTGAGCTGTATTCCTATCAAAACCAGGAACAGATACCTGTCCAATAGGTAAGGAGGGTTTGAGCAGCAGGTAGAGTTAGGTAAAAAAGAAGACAGATATGTTTACTGGCCGAAGCCACTTTCTCAGAGTGGATACAATGGATTTTTGCATACTGCAGTATCGTTTTAAAGGGCTCATTTCCTGACACTTCTTTATTGTCTGGTCATACTTCTGGGAATAAGTATAAATCACCGCATATTCACTGTCCTTTCACTAGAGGACAGGGAATACTTTGTGATTTTGAATAAGTCCTAATATTTCTGAAATTATATGAATGCTGGTATCTAGGTCAAAAGACAGAACACCGAACTGTACCTCTTAGACTGAATTCTGTTTGCTGCCACTGTGCGTAAATAAAGTTTTATGGGATCCCACCACACGCTCGTATGATCATGTATTTTCTATGTCTATTGTAGTGCTATAACTTCAGAGCTGAATTGTCATTAATGAGATCCTATGGACCAAGAACTTAAAATCTTTACAGTCTAGCAGTCCTTTACAGTGAAAGTTTTGCCTCCTCTATGTGCACCTAGGAAGTAGAATGCTGACTCCTGGATTTACTTAGATGCTGCTGAAGAGATGGTAAAAATAACCCCTTTCAGTGGGAAGGGTAGGGGAAAGCTAATAGGGAAAGGAAAAAATATGAGAAAATGAAAAAATGGAAATGAAGTGTTTGTAAAGGGGGAGGGGAGGAAGGGTGAAGGGAGGGCAGGGACAAGGGGAAAAAATGAGAACCAAGATCCATCATGTAAAGGTACAAGATCCCAATGATGAATGTAACTGTACTGTGTACCTAAAATATACCAATAAACTCAATGAGGAAAAGAAAAGAGAGAGAGATGGTAAAAATTTAAAAGGACTAGTTTTTAAGGGCCAGAAAGTCATTTTTACAAGTGAAATAGTAAAGAATGCCTACACAAAACATGTACACCACTGATAATAACAATTTTATTCATAATTCTCCCACATTGGAAGCAACTCAAATATCCTTCAGTAGTTTCAGTGGTTCACCCAGTCCATTGTGGCCACACAATGGAATGTTTCTCAGACTAAGGAGAAATTTCACACACTCAACAATATACACAAATCTGAAAAATATTATGCAAATCAAAACAAAGCAAACACTGCACAATGGACGATGTATTGCATGTTGATATTTTAAATTCTAGAAGAGGCAAAACTACTTTGCAAGGCAAATAGTGGTTGAGGAGCTGACTCCAGCCAGGGAAGGAGAATGTGAAAGGGGAAGTGATGGAGCAAATAAGAGAGTAAAACACAAAATGTTTACAAATCTTGGGCTTCAACTCAACGACAAAGCAGATCTTGGTGACTGGCCGTACCTCATGTAGTTTAATCAAAAAAGAAAAGCAAGGGTGAATTTTGCAGGCAGCCATCTCCTCCTTTCCTGAAGATCATTGCAAACTGGGGCTTCCTGGATGCTTTTCATGAGACAAGAGTAAGACTGTGCCCCAGAACAAGCAGTTCCTGAGTCAAGAAGAATAAAGAAAAGGAACTCTATGTCGAGGAAAGAGAGAGAAGGGAATGTGCCACCAGCTGATTTGCATCCCAGAACACAGACCTCCCGGGTTGGAGACCGAATTGTCCCTGCAGGCAGGAGTGTGGATTGGAGAGGAAGCTCAAGGATTAGTTAGAAGACTTGTCCAGAGCAATTACCACCAGCGAGCGAAATCCCTTCTCTTAACCTGTCAGCAAGAAGATGGCATGTGTCTAATCCAAGGAGGAGTTTTACAGCACAGGCTCCCAACCTTGGACGACAGCCAAGGATGAAAGTGGAAGGGAGACAGTTATCCCCACTTCCTCTCCTCTACCCTCAGAGTATCTTACCTGCGTTTCAGGGCCTCATTCTTATCATCAGATTAAGAGAAGTATTTCCAACAAAGCTGTTAAGGTAGACTGAAGGAAAATGTAGGAGAGGTACAGCAGTTGGACATTTCAGCAAATTCTGTAATGGAATGAAAAAGACAAACTGGAGTAGCACTCACAGAGAGCAGCTCAAAAAAAGCACACAGGATTTGCACGGACACAAAATCCAAACAAGATCTTGGAAAGAGAGACTATGTATCGTGAAAGAAAAAAATATATCTTTGAAAAATAAATTTTTAAAATCCAAAGGGGTTTGTCTACACAGGATGTGATTACACCAGAGGATAATTGTTTTAGCACCAACTGTAAGAATGAAACAGAAACAATATGCAAATAATAACTTTCCTTGAGCAAAGCTGAAGTTAAAAAGGAATGGAAAATAATTAGTTTCAAAGAAAAACAATCCCTTTTGGGAGAAGTGGGTAATAAAACTGTTTCAACTTCTAGCAGAACAGAGAAGAAAAATATGGGAACTCTTTAAATGAGGTCTAGTGGAAAGAGTGGAGGACCCAGGGGGTTTAAAGCAGAAAGACAGAAACTATGAACAAGTTAGAGTACTAGGAAAAAAAGATGGATGGAAAATTAGATGAATTTGTCTTAATGGTAATCAATATCACTAGGCAAAACTACGGAACAAAAGTCAAACAAATTCCACAATGGCAAATAATCTAACGGAAGTGCAACATCAAAGTAAAAATAGGGCTTTTTCAGAAAGAAATCTTTGAAGAGATAAATGACTGAGCTTTTTCTAAAATGATTAAACACATACATCTCTGAATCTGAAAAATATAGAAAACTCACTGCAGGATAAATACAAAAATACCCATCGTAGTAAAAGCAAGGAAAAAATAAAAGGTCTGAGAGAGAGCAAGAAGAACCGGAGAAGAGAGGGGAAGAGAGAAAAGAGATGCGAGGGGAGGAGAGGAGGGGAGGGAAGAGAAAGGAAGGGA
>NW_022900922.1:3525656-3647283 GCF_012274545.1 Fukomys damarensis | reverse complement strand
GGAAGAACTATGCACAGAGAGAAGAGCAATTGTACCATACTGTTGTGGGAAGCTCTCCAAGCAAGAAAAAGCATCATCTTTCATGTATTAAATGAAAAGAAAACAACCTGAGAGCAGAATCAAAAATATAAAAATATCTTTCAAGAACCAAGAGAATATATACAAATAAATAAAACGTTTTTCTAAAAGATGAGAATTAAGAAACACTGAGAGGCAGATCTGCTTCAAGAAAAACTACATATATCTCTAAAATACAATAAAATATCTGTCTACAGAAAAAGAAAGCTATAGATTAAGTGTACAGAGAGGTAGAAAAGTAATGGCATAGAGCACATCAATGACTGTATGAAGGACTTACTGAGTTATCTGTCACCAAATGGGCTGGTAATGAAATGTTGAGTTGAACTAACTCTTGATGGTCTCTCGTGTGATTCCAGAACAGTTAGGTGCTGGTAAGCAGGAATCAAGGAGAGGCCATTGAAACTGTTAGAGATCTAAGGGAAGATGTTCATACTATCAATATTTTAAGGATGGCTTCCACTTTTCCTGAAATGTCTGCCAACCTTTGGACTCCTATGTGACAGAAAAAAAATATGTCCGTCATGTTTAGGATGGCTGAGAAGATGGGAGCAAAGACCTGATTATTCAAAGCAAACCACTATTTTCATCTAAATAGGCTAAAAAAGACAAACTTCCAATTTGGAGAATTTTATGACTAATGGGAGAAAATGTGTATGAAGTAAGTTGGGAAAAATTTCAAATAAGAAATGGAAGATATAACCAAACTTATCATCCATCATCCATTCATCTTCAGAGATTATTTTACCTATGGTGCCTTAGATCATAAAACACTGTTAAATAAGTACTAGTCAACTTTTAGTACCCTTGTTAACTCATTCATTCACAATGTCAACACAAGTGAGCTTATTATCGCAACATGAATACTATGAATTACTCAAAAGCCAAAAATTGTTTGTTACGGTTTTTCAAACAATTTTAAAAAGCTACTGAAGAATTTTTTTATCCTAAGTGGCATTGCTTCAGCCTAAGAGGTGTACGTGCTGCTCCTTGACTACACAAAGCTGTAAGCACCTGACACTGCCTAGAGCTTGTGGGATGAAATATAGAGAAAATTTTGCTTCCCAACAGTATTGTAGCAAAGAATTATTTAGCTGCAAGTACGAAACTCGAGTTAATAACAGTATCACCAAAATGATACTGCTGCTTTACAGATGAGGAAATGTGGCTAACTTGTTCATTTGCTTACAGTTACCTGTCTTCTGTGTTGATTTCCTTCTGCTTGCCTATTGGTGATGGAGGGACTCTGCCACTACGGTCAAACCCAGGACATCTGAAGCGGAACATGCAAGTTCAAAAGCAGCTTGACCCTCTTAGTATGCGCATCTCCTAGCAAGAGGACCCTGCATTCCAGCAGAGGCCACTGGGGGCTGCACTTGGGAATAGTGAGCGACCAGCAGCCCCGGGGAAGGCAGGTTTTCTAGCATCAGGTGTTTGAGTCGTCCCTGGCTCTTTGGCTTGTTTGAATACTTTTCACGTGCTGCAGGGAATCAAAGCCTCTACTCAGGAATAAGTAGAGCCAGGCCTGAACCTTTGACGCGCAGGATTGTTTAGGGGTGAGGCCTGATCTATGGGAACAGAAAGGGAGGGGAGCTTGCCATGGGCCACATCCGTGCTTTCACTGGAAGGCAGGGAACACACGTGCCGTGGGCCTTAATATTAAGTCTTACACACTGTGAGTACCGACGGCCTCGGAGGAAGATTATTTTTCGTTAATGAATGCCGAATATAAAAGTGGCGCGGAAAAACTTAGTTTTGCGTCACTTTACGGACACTCACGTACAACCTCCTCAAATGTCTTTCACTTTGCACCGATTTTAGAAGAAAGAGTGGATAAAACCGATGAAGGGTGAGCACATGGCAAGATAGGAGCTTTAAATTGGCCAAAACGTGGCTGGGTACAACTGTGACGCAAACAGGCACGAGAAAATGCTACCGAAATGATTTTTATTACAGATTAACTTTCATAGAATGCCTTCTTTATATGTCCTGTTACTGGTGGGAGGTCCGCTTAAAACGGGCTGCTGTCCCCCAGATTTCATGGATGCCTCGAAGAACGTGTGCGCAGGTAGACGTGTTAGCAGAGCTATCCGAGCTTCTACTGAAGCATAATTTTGATCTCAAAGAACAGTAGTGTCCAGAAATGACCATGTAGAACTGTGTTCCTAGAAAATAATTTGGGAAGAGAGGAGTAGAAGTCCTCAAAATGCAATACGTGCAAACACCAGAAACTCAAGGTCAATGAAGGAACTGTAAATCACAAATAAATACTAATAAAAATAATTTTTTAAAAAGAAACTATTTTGTCAAAAGTGAATGAAGGAAGCTGGAAATTTAAAACAACAACAACAACAACAACAAAACATAATGGTATTTGCTGCCAGTGGTAAGATTAGAGATTCAAAACAAAATTTATAATTGTGAGAAACTTGCATTTGGCACTGTATGTAAACAGCTTTCTGATAGGTAAAGATTATCCTGATGCAACAGTTATACTTACAGATGTGGCTTTTTTATTTCTGTTTGAAATAAGTAAATATTTAGAAAATCTGAATTACAAAGTGAACCAGTAATTTTCAAAGGGTGCTTCACAAGCTTGCCTATGCAAAATATCCATTGAAGTGCAAAGCATCCCAGTAGATAGAAATGGGATGGAATTCTAATAGGTTACTGTTATTCTACATTCCTCGCCGCAGCTAACATTTAATGTTTACCATTTTGACTTTGGAGCTGCTATTAAAGAATAATATTCACAGGGAAGCATGAATATTGCTTTTTTCAGCCCCAAGTATATATAAGGCCACTTTTAAAAACTTCAATCCAAACAGCATATTGCAAAGCATTAAATACAAAGGCAGATAAAAGTATCCAGATGCTTTCTGATATGTATTAAATATATTTAAGACATATAAATCATTCACAATATTAATTTGTACATTTTGCGTGTTTCATACAGCAAATTGTGTTTACAGAAATGGATTGACTATTTAATAAAGATGAATAAATATGTATTTTAAGTTTTCTTTGTAATTCCTAAGATCATATTGATAGATCTAACTTATATAAACAAAATCTCTTTGGATTCCTTAAGAGTTAATTAAGAATTCATAGATCTTAAAGGTAAGTGTGCAAACCACTGTTTACATATTATTTCATTTTTTGTGTCATCGAAATGTTTTGTCTGTTTAATATTTAAGATTTAAATGTTGATGTGCTGAAACTTGAGACTGTGTCTCATTGTAGTGTCATTCATAATACCTAGGACAGGTGCTTGGGCACACATGTGTAGGTATTGGTTTTTTATGTTAGGCCTACAAATAGAAAGCTTGTGTGGAATTAAAATTACATATAATTCATGTATTTAGCAAATATTTGTTCAGTGCTGACAATGTGCCAATGTTCTAGGTATTTGAAAATTTAAATGAAAACAAATACAAACTTCTATGTTAATGCAACATGTTTTAACAATATTTTAACCTAGTCTGCATTTCAAAAGGCTATGGGCCTCTCGATACTGGTGTCTGGATATCCAGAAAGCGTTTGATGTGCTCGCTTCGGCAGCACGTATACTTAAATTGGAAGAAAGCATTTGACAAGGGGACAAGCTGTGGACGCTATCAAGAAAGTTAGTCCGGTGGCTTTGTAGTGGTCCCAGTAAATAGAGCTAAAGAGGTGTGATTACTATGTGTTGCATCTACAGTACAGTTCTCTTAACAGCAGATCTGTGACTCCTCCTTGAACGTATGTTACACAATGAGTAAAAAATAGACAAATCAGCAAAGGCAGTGATTCTGAACATGACCTCTGAAAAATGATGTCTTGTATTCAAAAGAAACTTTGCAATTTACTTAGCCCCATTACCCGGAGCAAGTCATGATTCTCCTCTAATTTTCTCATCTGCAAAATGGGGTGAAGAGTAGAATATCTTTGTTACATAGGTCATTTGAAAGATGAAATGAGTTATTATCCCTAAGTACTTTGTAAATGAGTGCTGTATCTATTTATGCAATGCACATAACTAGAAGCAAATAAAAATTCAATTTACTATTCATTCAATTACCTGGGAAATAAGTATTTCCTAAGAAGACCATAATAAAAGTTTGTAACAAACCATTAAACTTGGCAAAGTCTAGGTAGCCTGAGGAAGCAAAGTCATGGGGATCTTGGACTGGAAGAAACTATTGCAATGATGCTGTGAACATTGTACCAGTCAACACGGGCACTTATCAAAATTGCAGATGATGCGAAGCTAAGAGGCACAGCATGTTGGGTAACAGAATTAGAATCTAAAACAGTCTCCATAGTCTTGACTGTTGGGTTATAGCTGGCAAAATTAAATTTAACATAAAAAATGTAGGTCTTACACTCGCGGTATTAAAAGAAGCAATACATATTTCAGGATGTAATTGATTGTAGGCTCATTATAAGTCAATTAATAAGTTACAAAGAATCCCCATCTCACATAAATTTCAGCTCTATTTCAGTAGTGTATTGTCTCCGTTGATTAAACTGACAGATAGTACAGCTTTACAGTGGTCAATCTCTCCCACTTGCTAATTTCAAGAGGGCTCCGAAAAAGTAGGGCAGACTTCCCCAGCGTGACACTGAAACTGAGTTGACTTAAACTGTCAAATTAGAAACTGAGGAAGAGCAAAGACAGTAATTTATCTTGACTCCATGCCATCTCAACACATCTACATACTCTTCACACTTGGCACAGCGCCCAGGAGCAATACGCAGCTGAGGTAGTGGCGGGCACTACAGGTACCAACGAATGGCTCCGGATCTCTTCCCAAGTCTCGTCTACACCAACTAGTGATTTAATCAAACGCAGGCCCACCTCCCCTCCTTGCCCTCTTTCAACAGGATTTATCTGCTGAACTCTCTTCATTTTCGGCTTTTGTTTGGAAATGCCCTTTGGATCTCCTTGCTTCAAACATTTAGCAATGACTCCATTTGATGACTTGCTGGAAGTAGCCCTCAAAAGTTATATCTTCTGGACAGGAGATTTAGCTCAGTAGCACCACACCTGCCTTACAAGTGCAAGGTCTGGAGTTCAATCCCAAGTAGCAAAAAGAAAAAATAGTTAAATCTACTGCCGAAAGAAAAGATTAAGAAAAGAGGGAACAGGCATTTATTTCTCAGACAAAGAAGTAAAAGCAGAAAATAAACACATGAAAACATGTTCAACATCAGTGGTCCTTCAAGACGTGCAGATGAAAATAACACTGAGATTTCACCTCACTCCCAAAAGAATGGCTGCTATCAAGAAATCAAGGTGGGCATGAGATGGGGCAAAACCATGACCAACCAATCAGATTATAGTTACCCAGGTAATATTGAATAAGTGGGGGTCAAATGGGGAAGCAAGTCACATTGCACCACCTCATGCCCACCTTGTAATTTTGCGATGGGTCTTATAGTTTTGTCCCTCTTTGTACCCGCCTTCCCACATGGCTTTGCTGTATAAAACACGTTGTAGAAGTGGGGTGAGCAGGCAACCTCCATTCCTGTCCCCCTTCTGTCTCTTAGACAGAAGCTTTCTTTCCCTCAATAAATTTTTCCTACTCTTAAAAAAAAAAATGCTGGCAGCGTTGTGGGGTGGAAGGAACCCTTGTCCACTGTTGGTGGGAGTGCAGACTCTTGGAGCCACTATGGTGATCAATATGGAGATACCTCGCAAAACTAGGATTAGCGGCCCCATTTGACCCAACTATTCCCCTTCTAGGTAGCTTCCCAAAAGAATTAAAAGAATCATACCACAGTGATATACGCACCTATGTTTATAGTGGCACAATTTGCTATAGCTAAAGCTTGGAAAAGCCCAATTGCCCATCAACTGTAGAGTGGATAAAGAAGATAAGGTTTTGCTATAAAATGGAGTACTGCTCAGTCATAAAGAATGAGAAGCCGGAGACATTCATAGCTAAATGGATGCACATTGAGGCCATACTCTTAAGTGAAATAAACAGGACACACATGTAGTTTCTCTGGCATGAGAATCTAAAAGCTTAAATAAGGATCAAAATGTATAATTGGTAATGTGAAATAGGAAAAAAGGTATAAAGGGGTAGGGAAAGTGAGAGGGTTAGGGGGAAAGAAGGGAGGGAAAGGAAAAAATATGAAAAAAGGAAAAATGGCGGCAAAGTCTCTGTAAATAGGGAAGGGTGGAGGGGTTGAAGGGAGGGCAGGGGAATGGGGAAAAAATAAGAACCATGACGTGTCATGCAGAGGTACAAGTTCCCGGTGATGAATGTAACTGTACTGTATACCTAAAATGTACCAATAAACTTGACAAAGAAAAAGAGATAAGAAGGAGTGCTCTGGTTAAGGTCGTTTGTAACTGCTAGAACCATCTGAAATTGGAATGAGCCTGCTCAGGAACTAGTGGCTTTTGATTTTCGATTTTTTGTGGTGCTTCTGAAGCAATAATTCAAAAATTAGTAAAATATACATTCTTTTTTGCTGAGAGTTCTTAAAGCTTTTAAGTATGTGATTTTTATCAAAACTTTAAAAAAAATCTTATATAGTAATTTCCATATTGATCACCATTGAGCAGATGAGAAAATCGAGTGAAAGTTTTACATGTCATGGGACCTAAACATGAGCTGCATTTTGGTCAGTTAGGTAAAACACTGGCTATTGCTCCATAATTCAAGAAGGAGATGGGAATTTTTATCTACTCAGGTGGTCGGAGCAGAGTACACAAAATATGACCTACATGAATTATCCATATCAGGGCTTCATTTTCCTTTTTTTTTTTTTCCTGTTTTAAAATATAACTTCATCTTTAACTTGGAGTAGTTTATATTTATTCATTTTCTTTAGGGAGAGATCAATAATATTTTGCTTCAGAAAGAGGTTTTTAAAATAATGAAATCAATCTGTAGTAAAACAACAATTTGAGGCATTAAGGCAAACAATCTATTAAAATGCATGCCTAATCCTGTATAAATATTTATTTTGTGTATCTATCATGTGGATGGAGTTGATTTTTCTCTCTTATCAGCCTAAGAAGTCCCCAAACAACTTAGTATGTTAAATTAAGATTAAAATGAAGTAGGAATATTTTATGAGGTGAAAGTTGAAAACACGAGTTATTCAGAACTAAAAAAAAAAATGTACCAGAAATATTTTCTCTGAAATATATCCAATCTCACATGGAAGGGTTGATTTTTCTCTGACACTAAATTTAGATTTGTTGCACATCATTTATTTTTGTATAATGTAATAGTTCTTGGGTTTTACAATTTCTTTCTAAGTTGTGTAAGTTCAGATTGTAATTTCTCACCTGCTCTTTTAAAAAATTTAAAAAAAATGGTGCCATAATGTATTTCGTGTTTCAATCCCTTTCTACCTTTAAAAGGATTGAGCACATGTAGCAATATATCATTTTGATATGCACCATAATACTCCAAAACTATGTGTATGTGTATGTGTATGCTGCTTACTTGTGACAGAGCCTGGCTAGTAGTCAATAATGACAGTTACACAATGACAGCAACATTTCAGTCAGTAAGTGATGGTGGTCCCATTAGATTGCAAAGTAGTCTAGAATGTAGAAACACATACTAAATATGATTTTGAAAGGATGACTTATAGCCTTTGCACAGAGATGAGGTTGTTTAACAATGCATTTCTCAGTATTGTATCCCTGTCATTAAACAACACATGCCTGAATTTGTACACAGCATGTACACCGTCTTAGGAAGCACAGCCCTAAGGACCCTGGGCCCATGCCTGTAATCTCAGAGCTCTGGGAGGCTGAGCCTGAAGGATTATAATGCAAATCCACCTTGAGCACCATAGTAATTTAGCAAGACACTGGCAAAAGGTAAGAAATAAAAGGGTGGCAATTTACTGCAAATATCCTGGGTTTAATCCAAAAGCTATCAACAGCAACAACCAAAAAAGACAGCACAACTTTGCCATAGGGGTGAAATGCTCCTCCTCTTACTCTTTTCTGAATTTGAATTTTTCCCTCTGCAAAATGACAATGTGGCTTTTCCTACGCAAATTTTTGTTGTTAATAAATTGTACAACTCAACCCATTATAACTGTTTTATTCTGCTCATCTCCTTACAAACACAGAATTACTGTCTTTCTGGATCTAGAGGGAGAAAAGTTTTTCTTCAGTAGAAGTTAGCAACTTTGATGTTTCATTTAATTTAACATGTGCTAAGTACCTACTTGGTCATATTTTGTTAGAAAGTGAGGGTACCATCATGAACCTTATAGGTAACTTCATGGGTCACCTTGGGTGAGCCACAGTGCCTACCTAGAGTTTGTATACTATGATGATGATATTCCATTGCTTTGGATGTGTTTGTGAGGGGATTTTGAGTGTGTGTTCAAATCAGTGGACTTGAATAAAACAAATTGTTGTCCATAATGTCTGTGGGCTTCATCTAATCAGAAGACAGAATATAACCAGAAGTTGATGTATCCTGTCCGGGAGGGAATCCTCCAACAGATAGGCTGCACACTTTAGCAACCACATTGGCTTTTTCTGGTTCTACAGCAAATATCCATACTCCTGGCCTCCCATCCAATTTTGGTCTCATCGTCTTCACAACTGTGTGAGCCACTTGCTAAAATTTCTTACACACACACACACACACACACACACTATTGGTTATGTTTCTCTGGAGAATCATGACTTTGATGGGGATCAGAATATATCCCTTAGTTGGAACTCACTACTAAGTAAGAGTGACATAACGTTGAGCCGTAACTGTAATACACAGTACAAAAGTGTAGAAGAGGATATATGTTCAGGGATGATGATGCATGCAGTTTTAGAAATCTATACAGATTGGGAATAGCAAGGCTGAAGAAAAGTTGCTAAAGCTTTGTCTTACAACCTACATTAGACTTAAGTAAGCATAGTAGTAATTAGTGTAAGACATAATGGATCTTGTACTCTACCAGGAAAAAAAGGAATGAGAACACAGGCTAAAAGAACAATTAATTGTTATTTTGGTGGAAATATTAAATTGGATGATATACAAGTAATGTGCTAAAGTTAATGGTCTATGAGCTAGTAGCCTAGCTAAATAGCAAATATTCCTGTCTTACCTATCTATCTATCTAATCTGTCATCTACACACACACCAAACAGAACAAGTGCATTCAACATGTTTGACCTAGTACAAAATAACCTCATCTTATTTAATATCATTTTCTAGAGACTAGCCCTAACTTCTAGCTCATTTGTTGTTCATGAACAATTATATTTTTCTTTCTATTTTCCACATATGTGTTGACTGGACCTACCACAAGATAATATTACACAAGGCTACGGGTAATTGTATAATGGTTTTCATTTTTATTGATTGCATTTCTTTTCACAAATCTTTTTCTGGATACTGCTCATGTGCCAGTTTTTTTGTGTGTGATATGATTAAGAAGTTATAAAATAAACAAAGTAACATTCTTAATAGCATGGTGAATGTTAAGGATATTTCTACCTTGGTGGATTATCAGAGATGATCTATAGTCCAGATTTTTTTGTACAGATGATAGACAGGGATAATTATAGTCCACTAAACAGAATTAAATATTTAAAAGTAAAAGAGTTAAAATTACTACAATCTAAAAACAAGCAGCCTATTACTCAAGGAAAAATTTATTTAATAGGATTTCCATACTAAAAATAAACATTAGAGTAAAAGCCATGAGAAACATGATTTACCATAAGGTAATAGCAAGAATAGGTAGGTTTCAGATTTATTCTATAAGTAATTTCAAAGAGTCACCTTCATGAGCCAATTAATTAGCTCATTAAAGTATCCTACACCATCTCCCTGAAAAGCTGTCCTCCTTGAAGATTGTCAGCTGTGTGATTGAATGACATGCAAAATCTCTTGGTATTTTATGGATATGTGATCCTTGGCATTCAGTAATGAAACTGCTCCTCTGTGTTTGTAGAAGAAGAGCATTCAATTTTCATGGAAATGTCAGAAAGATTATATTGTTTTCTTCTATTTATTTTTATTGTCTTGGTCTGGGATATATTTGAAAGCCTGTCAATGGTGTCCTTTGCAGTTGCTTGAAAAGCCGTAAAACAATTGGCACAATTTGAAAGTGCTGATTTATTGTTAATGCCAAAAGATGCTAATCTTGTTAAATAAGAAATAGGAGAATAAATGGAGAATAAATCATTCCAAATTTTGAGTATCTTTCTGTTTTCTTTTTAATTTCCTCAAACTTCTAATAAAATTTTCTAGGTTAGGCTCACTATAAATGAAAAGGATCGAAGCTTTCCTTTGTAAATGTCATAGAGGCTAAGTACTTGACATATGGTAGGTGTTCGATCCATGCTCAATAATACAAGGATTAAATGCAGTAATCTATCAATTAATGTAGCAATATTTTGAGAGCTCCTTTTACCTAAATTGCCCTGATTTTTCCAATAATTGTAAAGGCTCTATCCATGCAATAAATTCATTGTCCTTACAGGTACTTTGCTTCTATTTTATCTTAACCAACATTACACTATTAAACACTTGCCCATGACGGATATTAACAAACACGAACCTATACGCTTTGACACTGATTTGAGTTCTAAAGTACGTTATTGCACAGTAATTTACCATGACACGCAGGAAGAAGAAATGAAAAGAAAGAGAGCACTCAAAGGGAAATCAAACAAAAATAGGGGAAGGAGTAAACATATATTACATTTCAGCTCACATAAGAAAAAGCTCTTCAACTATTTGTACATTCGTACATATATTCAACTGTAAATCTACCAGATGCTAGAGAAGACTCATGAATAAGCACTATTCCAGGTGTTCGCAAAATGTATAAGTATAGAAAGCTCTTGGAATACACAACAGGGCCGATCACCCAGGCTTGCTGAGTTCAAGGTGGCCTTCTCAAGGGCATGGTGCCTTGAAACCTGTGTTCTAGTGGGGTGCTCATGAAGGGATGCGAGAGTTCGTTGTTTGCATCTAATCTTGATTTCCTTTTCACAATAAAAGCAAACTATCTGAAAGTTGTATTTGCCAGCTGTCCTTTGTTGAGGGCAACGTACCTGACATCTGTAATTTAAAGGGACAAGAAGGTTTGTGAGGGTCAACATTTCTGAGGTTTCGGTCCATGGTCAGCTCTTTCAGTTACCATGGATCTGACTTGAGGCACAACATCAAGGTGGGAATATTCTACTTGAGGCAGGTGGAGACAAAATTTTAAAAAACATGTATTACCTTTTAAAAGAACACCACAGGGGAAGGGCATTGTATTATAATAATTCTGCTTGATGTATGGCATAAGAAGGCTGAGTGGGGAAAGAGCCCAGGAAGAGATCTGTCCTCTGAAGTCAGGCCCGGTGCCCTACACCCTCACCTGCGTGCTGCCTGCTAACAGCACCTTCAGCTATGGACATCACTTGGCTGATAGCCGAGCACCCCACAGTCCAGTCCAAATTGAAAGTTCAGATGAACTGAACACAACACTGCATCATTGAGGAGGGCACAGTGCACGGCGTTGGGAGCTCTGCCTGTAGATCCCTATGCCCAGGCCTGACTCGCTTCCTCCCACGGACGAGGCAGCCCCCGCCCAGGAGCCAGGGACACGCGTCTTGTTCAGCTCCTCCTGAAGATAAGGCAGGGTCCTGCAGGAAGGACAAGAGGAGCGTGTGGTGAGCAAGGCCTGGCCGAGAAGAAGACTGTCTTCCTCCTCGCCCATTCACCATAAAACCGTCAAGCACATCTCTCAGCGTGTGCTAAACTAAGATCGAAATTGATTAAAAAATCTAAATATTAAAACAGAAGCACCGAACTGGCTGGAAGAGAGGTTAGGTAGAACTCTTGAAGTTATCGGTATAGGAAAAGGCTTTATAAACAAAAACTCAGTTGTCCGTGAACTGGCACAAAGAATCAACAAGTGGGATCTGCTCTTATTAAAAAACTTCTGTAGAGCAAGAGAAAACATCAATGGTGTGAAGAGACAGCAATTTTTCGCCAGCTCTTCCTCAGACAAAGGACTACTATCTAGAATATATTAAGAGCATAAAAAGTCAGACCTCTCAAACTTAAAGACCCGATCCAGAAACAGGCATCTGAAATCAACAGACATTTCTCAGACAAAGAAGTAGAAATAGCAAATAAGCACGTGAAAAAAATGTTCCACATCACTGATCATTCGAGAGATGCAGATAGAAACAACACAGATTCCATCTCATCCCAGAAAGAACGGCTGCTATCATGAAATCAACCAATAACAAATGCTGCCTGGGCTGTGGGGAAAGAGAAACACTGCTCCACTCCTGGTGGGAGTGTGGACTGTGGAAATCAGTATGGAGACACCTCAGAGAACTACGATTGGAGATCCCACTTGACTCAGCTATCCCCCTGCTGGGTATCTCCCCCCAAGAATTAAAAGAATCCTACCTCAGTGATATATGTGCACCCATGTTCATAGCAGCATAATTCGTGAGAGCTAAAACTTGGAAGCAGCCCAACTGCCCATCAACAGGAGACTGGATAAAGAAAGTGTTTGTTTGTTTGTTTGTTTTAAATAAAATGGAGTAGTACTCAGCCATAAAGAATAAGAAACTAGAGACATTTATAGGTAAATGGATGTATATTAAGGTGATACTAAAGTGAAATAAATAGGACGCATATATGGAAATACCAAATAGTTTCTATGGTGTGAGAAACTGAAAGTGTAATCTAAGAACTAAAAGGCATAACAGATACTGTGAAATAGGAAGAAAAGGTGCAAAAAGGAAGGGGAAGTGGGAGGGGGAGGGGAAGAGAAAGATGGGAATGAAATTATCCTTAGAAAAAGAAAATGTGGAAACAAAGTTTTTGTACATAACGGGGTAGGTAGGAGCTAAAGGGAGAGCAGGGGGAAAAAATAACAACCAAGATGCACGTGTAAAGGTGCAGATTTCCAGTGATGAATGTCATTATACTGCATGCCTTAAATGTACCAATAAATTAATTAATTAAAAAACATCTAGCATGATGTGCTGCGGACCTTAGTTGCTCTCCTGGCTCTCGGCCCAGACCAGTCTGCTTTGACCTCCACTACACTTGCCTTACCTCCGCCGCTGTAATTAAAAGCCTGACCATTTGCCTGGGGTCTTTTCCTCCCATCAGGACTTACAGCCCCACCTGGCCCCACCTGTACCTTATTCTGTCTCTTTGCCTGTCTTTCATAATCCCCCACCATCATTTCTCACTGTGTGAACCCTTCAACCACTCGGGCCGTTGCAGTAAGACAATGGTCCCCAGCTTTAGTTGGCCAGATGTCTAGTTCTCACTGATGCACTGTGTAAAACAAGAGATACATCGAATCAGTTTTTAACTTTCTTAAAGAGAACTAATGTGCATGTGGTTATGACTACAAAACAAACTGGAGGCCAATCAGGATAATCTAAAAAAGCAAATTTGAGTAGGAGTCGTTGTGGGAGAATATCGAGCTAACGTATCCTCTGGAGTTAGGAAAAGGATTTCAGACTATCTATGCGAAGATCTCACATTGACTATACAGTGGCCCTTGTTTCCTTTCCGTTTCTAGTGTATGGAATTTTGTTACCAGGACTTGTGTTTTTCTCCTGAAAAATGTGTGTGTGCATCTGTGTGTGCATTTGGTGTGTACATGTGCATAGGAGAGCGAGCCCCACTCCTGCGAATATTAGTGGTGGAACGATTGAGGCCATAAAACACCGGAGATGAGTAGGGATTCTCTTAGCAAAAGCATATCATACTAGAACTTAAACACATAGAGGCAGTCGCACAGGGCAGGGACAAAACAGCATTTTTGGAAAGATGAACTTCCGAAAGCCTTGAAAATTACCAAGATGATCAAAGACCTATACAGCTATTCAGTTTTTGAGCTATGACATTTTTTCATGCGTATTTTCTTCCAGTGTTAATCTGTCTCCCTCCCTCCCCACCCTCCCCTCTTTTCCTTGTTTTCTCTCTCCTAAATTTCCCAAATGGGAATTCTGGTTCCCATTTATTATTAGCTATGTGATTTGCGAAAGTTAGTTAAACTCGTATTTATCATTAGTGAAGGGAACATAATGGGAGAATGCACTTCTATTATTTCTGCAAATCTCTTCTGAAAATTTCTGACACATATGAAGGGTGTATAACTAATCACTGGGTACATGTATAAAAGACATTAAGTGTGCCTGATGTGGACAAGTCATCATCTTTCAATAAATGGTAGTTGTGATAATACAAAAGGCAGAAATTTACATATTTTGAATAACAACAGAATATACTACATTAATACAAAAGTATTTTTCCATAATAACTTTTTTTTCTAAAACTGTGAATTTAGCCCAGGGTGTTGTACCTGCTGAATGAGTGTTCCACAACTGAGTTACGTCTTCAGCCTTTTTAAAATTTTATTTTGAGAGAGCAGGGACAAGGGGAAAAAATGAGAACCAAGACCTGTCATGTAAAGGTACAAGATCCCAATGATCAATGTAACTGTACTGTATACCTAAAATGTACCAATAAATTCAATGAGGAAAAAAATTCCAGTTTAAATAAATAATGACCTAGTAATAAAATCAAATTACATTTAAAAAATAAAATAAAATTTTATTTTGAGACAGATTCTCACTAAGTAGCTCAGGTTGACCTTGATCTTTCAATCCTTTTGTTTCAAACTTCAGGATGTTTTATTAACTTAATATTACATTCATTAATCACACAAAGAAAACTATAGAAAGTTTGTTATCTATAGTATAACCCCTGAGATTTCATTTTATGATTCCTGATGCTCACTTTGGTACCATCAAATTTGCTGGTGTCACCTCAATAAATGTGCTAATGCTTTGGAAATGTGGTGCTATTTAAGACCTGAGTTATCCCCTGGGAGTACCTTTCCCTGCCTGTTGAATTTCTTTTATAATTAGTCATATTATTGCTATCAGACATTATTCTAGTGGTTAAATTTATTAAGTTACAAATAAGCATAGGTTATTTGTCCTCTTGAAGAGGATTCTGTCTCCTCCTGCGTCTACTTACATGTAATGACTGTTAAGTATTAGGATAAATTAATGTAAAAATGATAATAAAAAGCATTATGATTTTTTCAATGGTGACCTCTATGTGGTATTAATACTGATTTATGCACAATACAAAATTTTAGAACCTGTCTTCTGTGTATGTGCTAAATTCCTAGTGGGGCAATGAGAGAGAGAGAGAGAGGGAGAAAGAGGGAGAGAGAGAGAGAGAGAGGAGAGAAAATTCTCCAATTTATTGTGTGCTAGTAGTTCTATATGCCAATTTCTTCATTTTTCAATAGACTTCTGAAACAGGCTTATTTGTATTTTTTCTGTGAAGATGTTCCACATAAATGCACTTCGACTACACTATTAAAGAAAATTCCAAGTGTTTGCAAAGACGAAATTTAAAGTAGACTATGCTATTGCTAAAATTTGGTAGAGATGGGAAGTTTGTGCCCACAATGCTATGAAACATACTATGAATATATAAATAAATTTAAAAGCTTTATGCTTTCTGACTTATTTTTATCTTTTAATTACTGAGAAACATTTTTGTAATTTGGGGTTCAGGGTCATATCTCTCTCTCCACAAAGGAAAGACTCATTACATGTATTGATTCTGCTCTGAGATACAAAGTACAGTAAATTACATAAAATTTTCCCCTTGGAGAAAGATTTAACTCAAATTATTATAGAATTTCCACAAAGGAAGAAAAAGGAAAGCTCATATAAATAGCCATCAAAAGTGTCATGCGTTTACATACCTGTACCTTCAATTTGGTGCCCAATAAGAGGTAATTTCATTCGAATAGATGAACAGTGAGCTCTAAAAAATATCCGGTTTTTCTGGTTCGACACCAAGACAAGCTTCAAGTTCATAGGTGCTCTAGAGCTGAAGTTATTTACTTTTAAAGTTCATGTTTATTTAAAATACTGGGGACCCTGATTGTAAATGATGCACTCACTTCAACATGTTTCCCCCGTGTGTAATTCACATGAAATTATTTTCTTTTTATACTTCCACATTCTTTTCTAATTATGGCTATTTTTGAAAATTACTTGCTCTTAAACTCACATTTATCCATACTGTATTTGGTATATTCTTTTCTATAACATTGTTCCAATTATGATTTTGCTGTGAGCTACTTTTCCTACCCTCTGCACGTTTTAAGATGAAAATGAAATGAAACAGTTAAACAAAAGTTACCGTTACTAATGACTGTCGGCACTCCCTAAGTCAAGTCCAAGCCCACATTTAACAAATGCCTATCTTTACTTGTTGAGATGCTCAACGATCTACGCAAATCACCTTCCAGACCTTTCCCACTGTCAGTGTGGAAGGGGTGAGGGAGCAAGAGAGAAAAACTTCTTTCCAGCAGCTGGAGAATAGAGCTGAAACTGCTCCTACAGTTTAGACGTGGAGGACCCTACCTTAGTCCTGGCCAGTCAGGACCTCGAGTCACGTGGACAATTCGAACCCTGGACTGCACAGTGAGACCGGAGCTGGTACAGAACAGCGAGGACAGTGGTGAAGGAGGCTAGCAGCTGGAGAGGTTACGTGGATATCTAATGATATGGACGTCATCACTTTGTTGAGAAGTTTCGTGTGAAAGAAACAGCTACAGCAAAAGCGGAATTGCACAGTCGTCTTTATCAGTGTTGGCTTCTGAAGCAAAATAGCACACGTCGTGCAGGGAGTACGAAGCATGGTATTTGTCGGAGTTCGAAAAGTCCAATCTGGAGATGCTGGAAGATCTGATGTCTGATAAAAGTCTATTCCTCGCCTTCTGCTCCATCCTCACCTGGGAGTAGAGGGGGAGCTCTCAGGGGTCCCTCTTATAAGGCCATGAATTTATTCTCAGAGCTCCACTATCATGACCTAATGACCCAACCCCTACAATTATTATGTTTCAACCTATAAAATTCAGGCAGAATACCAGACTCTATTCTAAGGCAGTGATGCCTATTTTTTGTTTGTACAATGAAACATGATCACACAGACATTAAAAATACATATGTTGAGTCTTACGTGTAACATTATTTTGAGACACAAACACCAGATATAAACGTGTCTTCTGCTATAATCCTTAAGTCTTTAGTAGGTACTACCAAAGACTACCATGTCTTTTCTTTCCAAGAGCTTGCAAGGCCCAGTTTAATTCTGAATACACTAAAACATTAGATATTTTTGTATGTTCAATTAAATTTATCTCTAATCTGATCTTAGGCTGCTGCTTGTAGAAATGTATGCAACAAACACAACGCCAATGGAGTAAAAAGGAAGGGGATCGAACGAAACTACAGATAATAATGCTCCAAGCTAGCAACAATATTTAGTATGAGTTTGGAGAAAATATGCACAGAGATTTTACATATTGAGTAGGAATGGTTCAGAGATGCTCTACCAACTTTCCTAGTCAGTGAAGTATAATGCTCAAAATGTAAATGCCATTTCTTTCATTAAATTTTACAAAACTGAATTTGCATAGAAATAAAGTTTTATTTGTTGTGTGTTTTGTTTCTACAACAGGGGAGAAATGACTCATTTCTCTACTGCATCCACAAGTTATACCAAAGAGGTATAAGTCAGTGATTTGACAGATAGTGTGTAGATGCATTTAAGAGAAGTGATACATAAAACATGTTATGTTCTAAGGACCAATTGCTAAGCTCTGTGGTGAGCTCATTGAACCAAGGAATAAAACCAACCATAGTTTGGGGCCTCGCTTAAATGGAAACTACGTCCAAGGGTGAAGGTCAAACAAATCTGGCCATCTGAAAAGGGGAGACTCACTGAAATCCTACTCACATAAAGAAAAAAGGATTTTTTTAAACATGTGACGAACGATCATGAAAAGCACTCTTGCAGTCGTTTCCAACAAAAGTTCAGGTTTTCTCTGGAGAGAATTAATTCTGAATAGAACATGTTGTCATGCTGCATCCCAGCTGCCACAACACACATTTCTGAGGCATGGAAATGAGCTCTTCTTTTAAGTTTTTGTATTGCTGGCAAACAGAGTTGGCAAAGTACTAAGGAAAACTCTCCAATGTATTAGAGCATAGTTTTATTTCAGAATCTCGGCAAAATATAACATGAGGCATTAAAGAATATCTGGAATTTACACAAATCTTGCACAACTGCAGCACCTGAAAAGTTCTGTTACTTTGGTGGAGGCAAGAGGTGCAGGGACCAGGAGGGTCACAACAGTGGTGCAGGTGCGAAGAAGCAGTAGTACTGACAGAGGCCCCGTTTAGAGAGAAACATCGCTCGCTACCTGTCTAGAGAGGCGATGGAGGTGGCCGTGGGAGCAGGAGTATCTCCTTCATCCTCTTCTGCTGGGTGTTACTCAATGAAAGAATCATACCACAGAGAAATGTGCGCACCTATGTTTCTAGCGGCACAGTTTGTCATAGATAAAACTTGGAAACAGCCTGTTTGCCCATCTGTTGGAAACTGGATAAAGAAGATGTGGTTTTTCTATAAAATGGAATGCTATGCAGCCGTAAAGAATGAGAAATTAGACTCATTCATAGGAAAATGGATGCATATTGAGGATATACTCTTATGTGAAATAAATAAGTCACAAGTATAAATACCGAATAGTTTCTCTGTGTGAAAAATGGTACATAAGATCCTATTGATATAATTGACCATGTGAAATGGGAAGAAAAGGACTAAAGGTATAGGGGAAATGGGTAGGGTAGGGGAAATGTAATAAGGGAAAAGGAAAAAGGAAAAAATGAGAAAATGAAAAAATAGAAATAAAGTATTTGTAAATAGGGAAGGGAGGAGGGGGTGAAGGGAGGGCAGGGACAAGGGGAAAAAATGAGCACCAAGACCTGTCATGTGAAGGTACAAGAGCCCAGTGATGAATGTAACTGTACTGTAGACCTAGATTGTACCAATAAACTCACTGAGGAAAGAAAAAGACTACTGTGCATTCTAGGTGCAATGCGTGTGCTCACCCATAACCCTATTGTTGACTGAGACTGATTTTTTTTTCCAGCACAGACACTTGCACCCCAATCACGTGAAGTACATTTTACAAGAAATTAAGATCTTGTAACTATATTGCAGCTGAGAGCCAGCGCAGTACAATTTCTATCTCTGTAGAATACACAGAGCACTGAATCACTGGCTTAATTTTCAGGAAATAGTCTAAATTTTCGCACAGACATGGAAAAACTTTCACAGCAATAAAAGTGTCACTTACATCGTCCACAAGCGGTATAGATTTCAGACCCTCCACACGTCAGTGAATGGCAGATCCAAGAATTTTAAAAAGCAACCAATGGGAAGTAAGAGTAATGTATTGGTTAAAACTAAGAAGCTTGCCGAGTTCGATCCCCACTAACAAAAAACAAAACAAAACGAAACTAAGACAGTTAACCCAAACTCTCACGTGAACAGAACAACTTCTTTCTCAAATACTGACTACAGCAAAAGTCATGATTTCAATCTTTAACTCTTCCTTATATATAAACATATAAACTATTGAAATCTAAAGTGATTAGTTCATGATGGCTTGGGTCCTAGAAATATTTGTTCCTGGAAAAAATTTTTTAAAGAATAAACACTATAAATCAGTGTTGAAGCATCTACTAGAGAAAGCCAAGTGGCAACCTGGAAAGTTGTCCCAAATCAGTGGAAATTAATGGAAAAGACTTGTTATAGACAATTGGTAAGTACATATCAATCATTCCAAAATGCATCTAATAAATAAATAATTTTGGCTTTTCATACAGTTTACTTTCCTCCTTACCTACAAGATAAATCTTTGCCAAGATAAATTATCTTCAAGTTTACTCCACATTTGTTATAATAAAAAGAAAATTCATCATTGCATGGAATCATATTTGACTAGGGAATGGATGGGGGACATGGCTGTATTCAGCGGATTCCAAATAATTTCAAATTCGAAAGTCACTAATTGAGAACAATGTGTATTCCAGGAAGAACAATCGCCTCGGTCTCAGATTACATTATTCCGTCTTGCCTCTCGCAGCTTGACTGCGGGAGAAGGTTATTTTTAAATATCCAGTGGGTTTGTGATGAGTTCATAAAACTTAGACCATGACACATTGCTTTCTTCCTAATCAAAGGTGGAAAAATCAGTGTAATTTTCATTAATTGTGAATCACATATTCCTCATCTATAGCGAAGAACTAATGTACATGTATCACACAGAGAGAAGCTTTCATGAATCCATATCCATAAAGTTTCCCTTGTTTAAAAAGAATAAAGGATCCATGCTGTTCTCAAAAGGCTAAATTCTAAATATTTGTAAGGAAAGATAAATTCCTTTAAGTTTCATACCCCTATTACAATTGGTGTTAATTATTTATAATAGCATGCAACATCGGAATAATTGCACTTGGAACACTCTTGCTTTCCTTGCAGAGAGAATGTGCTGGATAATCATTCAGTTTTAATGTATCGGTGAGGATTCTGTCATTCCGCATAAGTGAAAGGCCAGGAAGTGTCACCCCAGCACCACTTGTCTCACTGACAACTAGAACTCTAGATTTGCTTGTTCTTTTTACATGTATCTGTGAAAAGGTAGGCCAGTTGGTGCCAAAAAGAAGGAATATTTTTTTTTTTTTGGTACCAGGATCAAACTTGGGTCCTTCCGCTTGCGAAGCAGGTGGCACAACCAGTGGGCTAAATCCCTGGCTCCAGGAAATCGTATTTTTAAATATGATGTGGCTTCCAAAGAACAAGACTAGATTGTGCTACATTTGCAAGCATACAATCAAACCCAAATTAAGTCCTGGTGTAAAGGGGATTTGCAGGTGTTATTAGGGCCCCTAATCAGTTGATTTTATTTTTATTTGATTTTATTTTTATTTTTTGGCACCAGAGATCGAATGCGGGTCCTTGCGCTTGCAAGGCAGGTGGCAGAACCACTGAGTTAAATCCCCGGCTCAGTTGGTTTTGCATAAAGCATATTATCCTGAATCCATAATTCAGAAGGCCTTATATTCAAAGCTGGTGTTCTTAAAGAGAGAGATAAAGTTTCGCTTTGACTTATGCTCCCACAGTCCCATGTAGTAGTTGTGAGCATCCCTTCCTGATTGTCGATATCAGGGCTTTTGGTCTCATTCATCCAGCTCTTAAATTGTGGAGTCCAATTCGTTGTAGCAAATCTACTTGAATAAATCTCAGGCCTATTCTACTTGAATAAATAAGGCCTATGAATGAATATGTTGATGTATATGAACTCCTAACGATTTGACTTGTCTAGTTGAACCCTATCCAATAAAGATAAAATCCATAGTAAATTATGATGTAAAATCAACATCTATAACATCTTTTCTAAAGCTAAAAGAGATTTAAATGTGTACACATAGATGCACACACATATACATACACCCAGAAACGTACATCTTAGGGTTTGCCTTTTTGTTGGGGAAAGATAGACTGATGTTTATTAGTTTATTTTAAACTCTGGCTTTTGGTATATTTCCATAAAACTTAATCAAAACTGTTAAAGAATTTTGAAGAATCTGGAAACTAATTTCCTAATATAGAAATTAATGTCTGAAATCTAATTTTGATTAATGCTATGAGTTAAAAGACCATTGCAGATGGTTAAAAAATATAATTTCAAAAGATAAAAGATTAAACCACTGTATAAAATGGTAAATCCATGTTTGGAATTGAAAAAATAAATGTTCACACTTTGTGGTATTCAGTGGTGGTTATTTAATTGCATTTTAAATGACTTCCAATGATTCATACTGACTTAAAAATAGAACATAATTTGCAATTATCAATATTAACTACAAAATAATATACCATTTTTCATTCATAAAATTAGTGAAGTTTCAAAGCATATTGATGTATTGTATTGGCAAGTACAGTGGAAACTCGATTTTAGAGCCAGCGAGTGAATGGAAGTCATTGCAGCCACTGTGGATGCCAGCTGGACAGAATCGTGTAAAACTGGAACTTAATGTACACCATGACCTGAGCCAGGCGTGGTGGTGCTCACCTGTAATCCCAGCCCTCGGGAGGCTGAGGCAGGAGGATCAGTGTGAGTTTGAGACCAGCCTGGGCTGCATAGTGACTTCCAGGTCAGTCTCAACTATATAGTGAGACCCTGTCTCAAAAAACCTAAGGCTGAGAGAGAAATCACAGAGAGTAAAAGCTGAAGCCTAGAAGCTGCTCTCTGCTGGCTGAAGATCTCGCACTTTGGCCTTCCCGCTTGCTGTGCGCTGTGTCCCGCCTGGTGTATGTGGTTTTCGCTGGAGGAAACGATGCAAAGCAAGTTGCTTGTTTTTAAATATAATTAATACGCCAACACATCTCATTCCGAAAATATAAAAGGTAAGGGGTGTTAATTCTAACCTCCAATTTTTGTTTTTTTAAATAGTATTTTATTGTTTTGTTTTATTTTGCTTTTGAGACAGGGTCTCACTACGTAGTGAGACTGACTAGGAACTCACTATCTAGCCTAGGCTGGTCTCGAACTCACAGTGATCCTCCTGCATCAGCCTCCCGAGGGCTGGGGTTACAGGAGTGTGCCACCGTGCCCAGCTTTAACCTCCAATTTTTCAAGAGGTTAGTTGGCGTAATTTATTTTTTGTAAATAAAAATAAGTAATATTTTGTGATTTTGGCGAGAGAAATTCCTTGTTTAAAGAAATGCTCTTCGATATGCTTTATTCTTCAGTACAATTTCAGGATCATTATTATTAATAAAGATATTGCAGAAGGAAATATATTAACATTAGTTGAACCTTAGCTCCAACTTGTTTATTTAATTTGTGTCGTATTAATGTGAATGAATTTACTGTTCAACTTAATGGAGTTCAATAAATATGTAAGAATTAAATTGCTCTAATTAACACAAATTTGGGATAAATTATCAGATAGTGCTAAAAAGCATTGTTCACAAACAAATTTAATTCAACAAAAGATGAATAGAAAGCAACAGTGATAAAGACAGTAGAGCAATGCAGTCATCATTCAACAAAGTTAGTGCATCAAGAAGAGAAAATCCTGCTTTGGAACCAAAGGTAATTAGGGCACGTGTGCTAATGCAGATCTCATCTCTGAACTCATTTAACAAACTGGACTAAAGAGTTCCACATTTGTAAAAGAGAATAGGCAGAAAACTTTGCGGGGGCAGGTGAGCTTTAACTGGTTTGGAAATAAACACTGAATAACATAATTCGAAATGAAACACAAATTGTTTGGTGCAAGTTAAAAAATCTACAATTAATATTATACTATTATCATTGGTGCATGTCAGCTACCCCTTAATTTATTATAAACTTACTCTTGAGAGAGAAAGTATGAATGAGTTATTGCATCAATATTGCTCTTCTGTATCAATTTAACAGCACATTAACAATAAATATGTAGCTGCTATTAGTAGTTACCTCCTTCGAAATCCATTACGGTGGAAAAGTTACTGAAGCACTTAATCAAATGCTAACAAAGTAGCCTTGGCCACCAATGGAATGTAATTTATTTTCTTGAAATCCGCTTCATGTAATACTGTAACTCTTACTGACTTTGTTTTCTACTGATGTTATATAAGAAAAATCATACTCAAGAAAGTAAGGGCTGACCTTTGATGTAAGTATTTTATTGAGAAAGAAAGAATCATACGCCGTACATATGAAGAAGTAACTAGCATTTGAACTCTTTAACTTCAAATTTCAACCAAAGGAGCAACATTAATCATGTAAATTAGCTGGACCTAAAAATTCAGCTACTAATAGAAACCAGAATTTTAAATCAAAACCAAAATTAAAATTTTATATGGTTTCCTTTTACTTGCTTTCCTTAAATGACCCACTATCAATAAAAGAAAAATATATGAATGTTTTGCTTTAATACTAATTTTTTGTTTTCTGCTTATAAAAGCAAAATGTGTTAATTGAATAAACTCTTATCACCCAGAATAAAACTAAGGAAGAATTCAATTTTTTCACTTCCAAATACACCTACAGACAATATACATTATTCAGTTTTCTGGCCTATTCTTTCAGTGCCTAGAAGTCGGAGAAAATCCTGACATGATTAATACTCCGTAAATGTTTATTACACTGATGTCACGAATTGATTAAGGACATGGAACTTTAGAGCAGTTATGTATGTCCAGTCAAGCAAAATGGGCTCAGAAGTATAGAAAATGTTTGAAAAGGGCCTCAAAGGACATACATTATTTCTTCATTTAATAATCATAACAATCACAGCAAATGTCTTAATTAGAACAGAACCCAATTCCACTGCAGTCTATTATCTGTATTAGTGCACATTTTGTTCCTCTAACAAAATATCTCAGTCTCAACGATTCATAAGGAAGAGAAGTCTACTTTAGGTCATGGTGCTAGAGACTGGGAAATTCAAGTGTATGCTTCTGCTCAGCTCTAGTGAGGACCTCAGGCTGCTTCGATTTGTGTCAAGTGGGAGGGCAGGCAGGTGGATGAAAAAGATATAAAACGTTCCTTGCTTTATAACACCCTATTCTAGTGCTAAGCGATCCAGTTTATGGAGACTGAGAGCTCATTTCCTGGAAAGGGACATCAATTCTCCTTCGTGACATAAGCAGTCTTTAGAAGCCTCACCATCATTCAGGGTTCTTGTGTTGGGAAATAGAGCACAGCATCAGTTTCAGATAAAATAAATTATACTCAAACAACAGCAAAGTCCAATATTTCGGGGATTTTAAATGTTTATATAGACTCTCCATTGTTTTCACAAAAGATGTGTGCCTATTAACGTTTCTTTTTTATTGAGTTTATTGGTACATTCTAGGTGTACAGTACAGTTGCATTCATCTTTGGGATCTTGTACCTTCACATGACAGGCCTTGGTTCTTTTCCCTTGTCCCTGCCCTGCCTTCACCCCCTCCTCTCCTCCCCACTTACAAACACGTTGTTTCCATTTCTTCAATGTTTCTTCTAAAAGGGCTGGAAAATAAAATTTCTTGAATGCAAGGAGAAAGTATCTCCGGCCATACCCTCCAGAATTTGTTACGGAATAATGATATGACCTGCTGTCCATACATGATCAAGTATGCCGGTGAAACCGTCCTAGAGCAGGGGTTGAAACCAGCATTCTATAGGACGATTCTTTATAATCCAGGTTAAATTTTAAGAATCCATAGAAAAAACTGCTCTAGCCTCAAATATACAACTAAAATAAAAATGTCCAACAAATTCTCCCAACTAGACTGGAGCAATATTTTCACAATGTACAAATCAATCAAAGAAAAATTAGAAATAAAAATCTAACACAGATAAAGCAGAAAAGATTCCAAAAGGAAAAGTCAAACAAAAACTCTAAAATCTTATAAAGCACATATCAGAATGAATACATCTGTAAACTGTTGGATATTGAAAATTACCCCCGTATCTGTAAAAGAAAATAGACATGATAGACTCACGTGGAAGTCTTGTGAGGAAGTTATTATTTTCTGTTATGTATGTAATGTCTGCATAATGAAAATATTAGATTATTCATATTTTCACTTTTAAAAAGCAATAATAATTCTGATTGTTATTACAGTTTGTTTCATGTGTCTGTAAAAATCACAAGTATGTGATTTTCGATATGATAAAGAAAAAAATGTGATTTGCCACAATATCTGCAAAATTTTTTTAGTTTCTAAACTAAATAGCAGCAAAACTACTATTATAGATTTTAAAGATCACATTCACTGTCAAAGTATTTCATTCCTAGAGAAAATTATAATTATGAGTTTGATCATTTCTTATGATCATTTTGGGTAATAATCTTAAATGAACAAAAAAACTATATACTATGCCTTGAAGGCTGGAACCAAGAACTGTTTTATTTACAATCTATCTTGGTTGAACTGTGGTGGCTAAGGTAGGCTGTCAACGTAACTGGGTGAGGGAGCGCCCAGGGGATTAGTGAAACACCCTTGTGGTGTGCCTGGGTGGACCACTGAGGTGCGTATCCCGTACCTCCGGCCCCCGCCCTTCTCTAGCTCCTGCTTTTCCACGGCTCTGTTTCCTGGCACCAGGAAGTGAGTATTTTCCTTGCCATTCCCTTTCTCTGTGATGTTTCCGCCTGGGAGCCTGCTAGCCACGGACTGGGATTTCTGAAACCATGATCTAAATAAGCTACTTTTTCCTGCAACAAGTGGGTGTCCTGCCTTTGGTCTCAGCAAAAAGAAAGCTCACTCACAAACGAGCACAGTACCAGGCAAATACATAAACGCTGCCTAATTGAAAAAGTAAATTCCTCTTTTTTCGTAAAGAATTATGCTGTTTCTTTTATAAGGCTGTATTATATCTGTACAAACTGTCCAGATCATCGTCTGAGAATGTTGTTTCATTATGTCTTACACGTTCTGATTGTAACCTAACCGTACAAATAATCTGAAAAGATGGGGTGTGTGGTTGTTGTTCCACATAGTTAAGCTTAGTGTTTTGATATTTCTTTTTTCTTACCCTCATGAGTTTATTGGTACATTGTAGGTGTACAGTACAGTTACATCCATCATTGCGATCCTGTACCTCTACATGACAGGTCTTCGTTCTCAATTTTTCCCCTTGTCCCTGCAGTCCCTTCACCTCCTCCTCCCTTCTCCATTTACAAACACTTCATTTCCATTTTTTCATTTTCTCATATTTTTGTGTTTTGAAATAAGTTTATGTTTCAGAGTCTACTTCCCATTTTTTTCTTGTCTCTGTTCTCATTCTGTTCATTTTCTACATTGCCTGCCGTCCTTCCTAACTTCCTAACTTCCCTTCCTGCCCCTCTGCTTTCCTTTCTCGTTCTTTCTCCTCTTTCTACAATGAAATTCAATCATTAATAATTTCATTTACATTAAGCTATGAAGGATAGCTAGAAAAAGTTTTATACACTAACATCTTTTAACTTGCTTATGCATTCAAATTTGCAGTTCCTATAAGGTATACGATAGTGCCCTCTATTGCCATATTTGAAAATTATACCACTCAATGTTTTTCAGGATTTAATTTCTGGCAATTAGGGATATTATTTTTTGTAAAGGCTACAAAAATATCTCACCTTTTAAATAAATATTTTCTTGGGAAATATTTTTGAACTTTCCCTGATTATAGTGCCATATTTCTGTATTTATTACTTGATATTCACCAATGTCTACAACAGTCAATAGAGATACGTGGTAATAAAATTATGAATTAAAATTAGCCTCAGAATGACTAAAATTGATGCATTCACATACTAAGTTCAAATATTATCAACATAATTGGATGAACTTTTAGGATTTCCAGTCTGCAAGATTTCATAAAAATTGTCTCACTGATACATTGCAAGTTTATAGCTATTAACCTCTTTGTTATGCATACCTTTCTGCTCACAAAAATTTCTCTTGATTATTTTTTTGTCATCTGAAGAAAAGAGTAATCTATTATATTTTTTCAGTAATACTTTTCTCAATATAGGGACATTGCAAATAATCTAATAAAGTAAAAGGGAAAAAAGCAAGTGCTTTTATTCAGGTCTAAAATAACGCAGTACACTTGCAGCTCTCGCATCTAAATAATTAAGTGTTTCGATATTTTCCTGAGATAATCTGGAAATGAGTTACTAGAGGGAATTTTGTGTCTTAACTGGATAATGATGCAAGGGAGTATGTGCAGGTAAAAGTACAGGTGATCTCTGCCAAAGGGCTGAGAAGGAACTGAGGTGAAAATGAAATGGAATTATGCACGCATCAGAGACTTGGGTCTTGTAAATAAATCTAGTGGAGGTCAGGAATATAAGTTATTAAACTAAGAAAGACATTCTGAAAGTAAATTCCATTCTTTTATTCGGTTATGGTAGGTACAAACAGGGAAAACTAAAGTAAGCCCTAGAAAGAACGATAAAAATTAAGAAAAGAGAAACCACTCCAGCTCTGTAGGAGCTGTAATATATCTTGAAAAGAAAACTTCAAACATTTCACTCTTATTGACAGATTTTGAATTAGTTGTAAATTCTGTGGAGAAAGATCCTGGTGTCATCATAGACAGATCAATGAAAACATTTCCTCCGTTTCCTTCACATTTCAAATCTCATCATAAGCTGAAGATATTCTTTTGTGCTGTTTTTTCTGTTTGTAACTCCTGTTAACTCTTATACTTCAACACATAGACTGAACAGGCTTTTTGCTGGACAGTGCCAGACTGTGTCTGAGTCACCTCGCTCTGCTTTCCCGGTCCCTTTGTCACTCACCATGCACCTGCCTTCCTAGGCAGGAGACTCATGTGTTTCCAAATTCATACGCACATCTAACAACCTCAAGCTCACACCCAAATCGCATTTGCCAGCTCTCACACTCAGACCACCATCTTCTGCTCTAATCTGTCCCTGACCAAGCTACAAAATCCCTGACCGAGCTACAAGACGACCAAAGCAAGCCCAGATGAGCAGAGGCTGCTGAAATTATTCAAGCAATCTAGTTCTGAACCTGCTTACGTTGCCTCACCTGTTCATTGCCACAGAACCACAATTAAAGCTTTGTCTGCAGCTCCCCCATTTCCTCCTCCCTCTTTCTGATTCCCCTGTTACTTCCTGCTGAAGTTTGCCCCTCAGACACAGGCATGGCCTGTGCTCTGCACTTGGTGACTGAGGGCGACAAACTGTTTAATGGCCATAATTTCCTGATCTGTTGGCTTTGCTGTGACTTTACATTTCCTTTGAATATACTATTTCAAAACACATGCTTCCCAGTTTTTACTTCTTTTGTTTTGGTTTTAGTTTCCGATGAGATGATCATAGGTAAGAAATACAGGCTTAGATTCAATCCTATCCTGTAAATTAATGCCCCCGATAAATTACAAAAGTCAATTTAAGCAGCTCAGGGATCTTATGGTGTAGTCTCTGTGTTTGTGTGTGTTTCTTTTGATTTTTCTAATATAACTGGTGGAATGGAATCTGAAACTAAAAAGAAAAAAAGTACACACTATTCACAAGGCTTGCAAGTCTTCTGTTCCTCCTGTAAAAGTCGAGATTAGACTAAATTCTCTCTAATAGCTCTTTTCAGCTCTAATGGCTGAAAATTGTTATGCACCATCTTAAGTCACAGAAAATTAGACGTAATATCTGTGAAAAGATCTTAGTATTGTCAGAAAAATAAATAAGGAAGAACTCAAAAACTGTACAAATCAGTCACAGACAACTCACACAGAGGAGAAGTTTGATCGTAAAAAGCAAAGTATGTCTATTTCTACAAGTAAAGGTTACAGTGTATGCATGCAACCTCTCCAAAAACTCCTAATTCCTTAAAAGTGAAATTAACTTTCAAAGTAAAATCGTTTTAAGATTTTACTTATTGAGGATAGTACATTCTATAACATTTTTAAAATAATTTAAAGGAAATCATACCATATTCTGACAATACCGTACTGGATAATGACCTCTATATCAGACAAAAGTTAGTATCTTCAACACTGCCCACATCATAAGATGGTTTGTTTGTTTGTTTGTTTGTTTGTTTGTTTTTATTTTGTTTGTTTGGTACCAGGGATAGAACTCCGGACCTTGCACTTGAGAGGCAGGTGATGGCGCCACTGAGCTAAATCTCTGGCCCATTGTATAGGATAGCGGGCATGTGAATTTCATAATGCACATGTTATCTCCTCATTAGCGAATAAATTCTAAAGAAAAATAACATATAGCTTTATGATTTTTTATTTTTATAAAACAAGTTTTCAACATTTACAATGGGATAAACATCAACCTAAAAATATTGAAATTAAGGGAGATGTGATCCCAACATGTCCACCTCTAACTTTTGAAACATCCACAGCAAGAATATAAGTGGAGCCCTGAAAACTGTATATGCAATTATTTAAAATTATAAAATTAAACAAATATAGGTAAATATGTTCTATCTTCTCTTACTTTCTTGAGAAGCTAAAGAACTTGTTTCATTGCTTAGATTTCCTTCCCACAATTTAAAGGTTGAAAGAGGCCACCCCAGGATTCTGGGCTCAGTTTCATCCTGCATCATGAGGAATTATTTTCAGGACGCTTAGAACGATTCATCCTCCAGATTCTCCTTGGAATGTACACTGATCCTTTGTCCTTGTCCAAGCAAACATACCTAAGGAGGGACCCAATGAGGTCTTGGAAACCAGGTCAGTGCTGTTTAGTAAGAACCTGAATCACTAACTGGAAGGAGTAACTGGTGTGTACTGCACTCAGAAAATCATCTTGAACTGGAAGACCTCGGACCCTTTGAAGGAGCATTCCCAGCAGACCAGAGTGAAGGTGCTGGATAAACCATAAAACTGAGTAGTCTTCAGGGAAATTTGAGAGTAAATCATCAACTAGAGATGATTTTAGTGATGTTTTTTACAACAAGAAATTCAGGAAGGTAGACACCAATAAAATATTTATATCACAATAGAAAAGAAAAATCAAAGGCATATACATATTTGGACAAAAATGTCTTAATATATGCCAGTAGAGATTAATTGTATTTTTAATTCAATGGGACATTGGCTTAATAAATATCTGTAGATGAAAAATGGCATATTTAAAATACCTACTTAGTGCTTTTTTGTTTTGGAAAATAATGGTTAGAATTATGAACTATATTTGAATGTGTATGGCAACAATTTTTACTTTCATTTTTGAAAAATATTCCAGATAAATTTATGTTGAGTGTTTTACAAAATTCAGCTATTTGTTCTATGGTTTTGTGGCTCGTGTAAGTTTTTCATGTGAAAGTTGTCATCATTCTTATGCCTGTTCTTTCTCTATATTGTCTTTCTTTGGCCGCTTTCAAGTTTGTCTCTTAGGTTCATTGGTTATTTGTCATTTAATTATGAAGTGTTCTTATATGACTCTGAGCATAGTTGCTGGGCCTCTTACATTATTTATCATTTCCATAACATTTGGACTTGTTTTTACTACGTATAGCTTCTCATATTTGTCCTCTCAACTCTCTTCTGATAGCACTGGAAATGGTAAAGATATATGCATATCTATAAATATCTATATGTATCATACATGTAAAACACATTTATTATTAAAACCAAGAAACAAATATTTACTAAAAAATAAAATATTGTAGGGCTTTTTAGAGATATAAATAATATGAAAAAAATATTTCTGTGAAGAAAATAAGGCATGTTGGCATACAGATCAATTCATCAAAAGACAAACTATTCCTAAATACTAATGAACATAATGACAAAATTTCAAAATATATGAGGCAAAAATTCATACCTGAAAAGAGAAATAGGCAAATAGATAAATCTACCACAGTTGTTGAATTAAATATCCTTCCACAGTAATGGATAGAACTAGAAGACAGAAAGATTGCTGCTTTATAAATAATAACAAAATCAACCTGACCAATATTTCGAAGACACTCGAACAACAGCAAAATATTCATTCTTTACAAGTACACACTGAAAATTCAGCAGTACAAACCATATTTCAGATAAAAATGAAATTTCAGCAAATTCAAAATAGTTTAAATGCAAGTATATCTTTTGGCCACTGGGAAATTAAATTAGACATTAGTAATTAAACACAGGTATAAGTTCTTCATGCATCTGACAATTAAGACCCAGGTTAAAGAAGAAATCATAGGGAAAATTTTTAAATATTGCTAATGGAATGAAAACACAAGTTGAAATTTCTGTGAAGTTAACAGCATCCTGAAATACACTGGTCTTTGCTCATGCATGGTGTAATGTGCTGTAATCCTGTCCAGTACATTTCCATTTGGAATCCGTCATTCTTTCTCCATCTGAGTTCTGCTGAGTTTGTAACAGGCCTAATTTGTCTTCTCACTGTGTTCACATTTTTTTTTTGCTACCTTCCTGAGCATACACATGTGTTTATAATAGCTATTGTAAAATTCTTGTTGAAGGAATCCAACTGCCAACATCCAGATCATAGATTCCCCCAAACCACCCCTTCCCAGCACGGCTGACCCAGGACTAAGCACTATCAGCTATTCTACCGGTAGCAGCCACTGCTCCCTTCTCCTCTCAAGCCTCCTCTTTAGGCAACCATGACCACCGCTGTGCTCTCTGAGCCTTGTTCTTGGCAGGGAGCCACAACCCCTTCCCACTAAACTCCCCCGCCCCATTACCCCACAAGAGACCCCATAACTTGTAGGAGAGTAGCTGGTCTGGTCTCTAATGCCAGAGTGACCCCTGTCAGGTTTGCTCTGAGATAGACCTGTTTTGTTGAGCTCTTACCTCTGTTTCTTTTCCTTATTACCTGGCAGTTTGCCTTTGAGGTCCATAATCCTCTCCCCTTATTCATATTTATATTAATTCATTTGGGGGAATTATACGTACAATTTTCCTATTTTTTAAAACCTTGATAATTTTTAAACCAAGTACCTGTAGTGGGATTTTTACCTTTTGACTGCAGGGTAGAGCTGTAGTCTTTTACACAGTGTTAGTTTCTATATGGTTAAATTCCTCAGAACTGATTGGACACATTTAAATGCTGGTTTTTACGCTTTCCTAGACTGAAGGGTAAGTAACTTTTTGTCTGGAATTAGTTGAGCCTCAAACTGAACTAAGGATTCTACTTTGATGCTGCTATTTTGCACTTTATTTATACTGGAGCAGGTGAGATCACAACTAAACGTATCAATTGTTCTGCATCAAAATCTGCCACTAATGAATACGAAAATTCTCAAACTCGTGTTCTAAAATTTTTCATTTAAAAATACAAAACTGAACTTTAAGGAAGCCAAGTGCAAAATAAACAAAAGAAATGTTTTGACCAAGTTCAAGAAACAAGTGAATAAAATACAAACAGTGAAATAAATACTTGATTCTTAAAAAAAAAAAAAGTAGAAACAGTAAGTAGTCTGATCACTTTAAAAATGGAGAAGACAGAAATTGTCCGTGTGAGGGACAATTATTGAGACTTCGCTGTAGATAGTATGTTAGAACTGGCAAAATGTTTAAGAGGAGAGAATATAGAAAGCAGAAATAAACATATATGAAAATTTTAGTTTTAACAAAAGAGTAAGGTAATGTATGGAAGAAAGAATGAATTTTTCAACAAATGGTATAAAAATAATTAGATATACAAACGAAAAAAGGACAGCTCACACCGTATCCGAAAATCTACTTGAATTAAATTAAACATAAAAGTCAGAGATAAAGCTGTAAAACTTCAAGAAGAAAACAGCAGAAATATTTTGCTGTTCTGTGTTTCCAAAAGATTTCTTAAATAGAGCAACAAAAATATGTAAAAAATGATAAATGTCAAAATTAAAGTAAATATATAGTTATCACAAGATCTTCAGAAACGGGGAAGAGAGCCAGTACTGGAACTAAGCATTTGTAAACTGAGAATTCAGTAGACGAATTTGAAGTTGAGATGTTAGGGAAATTCTTCACTCAGGCCTGAGACAAAAAAGAGAGCCCCAAAGTGTCTAAGTCGGTCGTGGTCCCTGCCCAGCCTCAGGAAGCTCACGGAAGTCACTACCTGTGCCAGCTTTGTAGGGACCCCCTCCCAGCCCCTCACCTTCCCTCTCACTACCCCTCTAAAAATTCTAGCCTTCTTTTCCCCCACATTCTGACCTTCAGTGAGACTTCTGAACGCTGCATTTTTCCTCCCAGTAGTGGTGGAACTCACTTGGTCTTCTTTCTCTCCATGGCCGTAGTTCAGTTTTATCTGTTGTCCAGGGCTTGAAAATTCTTGTGTTAGCGTTTTAGCGTTTTCACTGGTTTCAATAGGAAGGGTACCTCTGAACCCTGTTACTGCAATTGTTCAGAAGTCAGAATCTTTAAAAACAGATTGAGAATTTAATATTAAAAGTCAAATATATTTTTATTTCTCAGTTTCTGATAATGTGATACAATTCTTTTAAATATTACATTTTGCTCTAGAATTAAAACATATTTAAGAACTATATCTATATAGTGGTTCATCTTCACTTTAATCTGACTGGGTTAAGAGGCTCCAGTAGAAGCCAGTGGGTTGTAAGGGCACTGACCTCACCACGGGGAGCCCCCACCCCATGAAGTCATGGCTGAAGGTGTGGTTAGGAAACAGGGCCAAGCTGAAGAGATGCATCATGGGGGCTTGACCTTGGGAAATCCGTCCCCTCCCTGACCCTTTCCTTTCTGGTTCTTTCTCTGCTTTCTGTGTCTAGGCAGCCACGCAGGGAGCAGTTTTCTTCTATTGCGTCCTTTTACCATTATGTGTCTGACTTGCAGCTGACTGACCATAGACTAAAACTGAGAGAGAAAATACTCCTATCTTCTTTTAAGTAATGAGTATCAAATATCGTGTTCTAGCTATAGGAAAGCTTACTGATAAAATATGGATATGTGCATTTAAATTTGTTTTAATTTGTTTAAATTTTTAATCACTATTTATGTTCTCTCCAAACCCAAATAAGCATAACTTTGACAAAATATGCAGCAAATTAAAACATAACATTTTTTCAACCTCTTTTATATTTTCATGTATTAAAGTGTTGTCAAGGAGTTCTAGAAATGAATTACCCTAGTGTACCAATAACATTTATACATACATGTAGCATATAAAGTTCTATTTATGATATGTAATATGCTAATATTAATTCTCTAACTATAGAATATGCAAAATTAAAATCTATTTGCATGGTAACCTTACTACATGGAAGGGACTTTGGAGCGCATACTTTGAAAGCTCCTTATAAAATTTTTCCTATGCTAGATTGAAATGATTTTCTTTTATCCTCCGAGAATATTTCTCTATAGAAAGCAAAGAACTTCATAATTTTTGCAAGAGGAGGGTACTGGGTATGGAACTCAGGACCCTCTGCTTGTGAGACTTTATAAATATTTTACTGACTTCTCAACTACTTTAAATGCAATACTAAATGGTCAATTTACTTTTCATAAGTAAGGATGAATATAATAGCATTTCCTCACACTAATATATTTTTAAAAAACTAAAAACAAAGCATATTGACCTCTTTACCTTATCTTAGTTTTCTAAGTTCCCACAACACCGTATAAAACCCAATAAAATCCACTTGAAAAATAATTTCTAGCTTTTCAAAAATTCAAAATTTCATTTCCTAAGTTAATGAAACAACTATAAAATTTCTTTATAGATAGCAGTTTTCGTGACTTTCTTCTGTTGGCCCACATTTCTCATTTCATTATCTGGGAAATGCCTATGAGCAGGTAGCTTCGCATTTCAAAATGAAACTAAGATTCAAAGTAAAGTTCACATGGATTTTCCAAGGTCCAATAAGCAGTAAGTATTAGACATGGCGATACAGGGCAAGGGATTTGGCTCAGGGGTTCTGCTGCCTGCCTTGTGAGCAAAGGGCTTGAGTTCGATCCCTAGTATCACGAAAAAAACAACAACAAAAAGAAATGCCAATACACTTTCTTCTGTCACACCAAAGCAGCAGAACAATTCTACTGAATCGGTAAGTGAAAGCAGGCCAGAAATTGTCATCTCTTTATATACTGAAACATGAATATTCTTATGTAAAGCTCAAAGCAATACTAAATTATTCCATATACCTGATGTGTATATCATACATTTCAATTCTCTGCAAATATATTTTGGCATTTTGTAAGGTGCACATAAAGCCCTGTAAAATTGAGGATTATCCTGGATTCTATAGGAACTAAAATCTAAAATTAACTGGACACTTTACGAGACCCAAAAATAATCTCTGAAGAGCTGCTGTTGACAGATGGCAGCGTTTGCCTGGTCCCTTCCATGCGCTGACGTTGAGGGTTTAGAGGGGCGTCAAAGAGGGTTTTTGCATTTTATTCAAACTAAATGCCTCCAGGGAAGATTATTCATCATTAGATCTGCTAAAACTCAGAAATGCATTTGTGAAATAAATTTGTCATCTTTCTTAACTACTTGAAAGTTACTTCAATGCTCAAAAGATACATTTACTGTTAATTTAGTCATTAAAATTAAATTATGCTCTTCCTTCTCTTGAAAAACAATAGCACTCGACAAGTCCCTCACTGTAAGCTGTTTTGTTTATTAATATTCAACATTACACCACCTAAAATTATTACGGACATGTGTGTGAGATTTGTTTGCTTCCAAATACATCACTATGCATTCTATGCAATTTGAAATCTATGTTTTTCTTTGTGAATGAAATGGTCTTAACCATGTACAACGTTTGCATGAACGTACAAACTTACAAACATAAAATCATGCATGGAATAACATTTTATTTACTAAAAATGTGCATAGCGTATTAAAAGCACTCTATTGTTTTTTGTAAATTTTTAAAAGTTCATGCAAAACTTCTTTGAAATTTCAACTTTTTGAGAAAATATCATCCCACAAGATAGCCAATGCTATGACAATTTGATACAAAAAAGATACACTGATGGATAATTTTTAAAAGCTCTATGCACATACTTTCTAGTCTACAAAAATTTAAAATTCTGTTTGGTAAAGTTTTTAAAGTACCAAGAAATATATTAAAAATGCCTCAAAAGTTTCCAATTTACAGACTTCTTTAATACTATCATCAAATACAAAAAGTCAAAATGCTCTACTCAGCAACTGAGTTTCATTTTCCACCCGCCTTCACAAAGACTAAATATTGTGGGACCGGAGCTCTTTTATTTTTATTTATTTATATCCCGGGGATCGAACTCGGGTCTTTGCACTTGCGAGGCAGGCTGCGGCACCACTGAGCTAAATCCCCGACTGTCTTGATTTAACATGAAACTTACTGAGCGTATCCAAAAGTTTAAGACAGCCGTACTTCATGAAGAAGCCTTCTTTTTACATCCAAGCACAAACACCGCACACACGCACGCACAAACATTCATAGGCACACACACATTCGCGCGCTTGCGCGCACACTCACACAGGCACACATGCACGCACTCACACACACACTTCTACACCTTCAACCAGTTATACGAACCGTTGTCAATTCTTTAATTCTGTAACTATTGTAGTTGAGCTGCAAAGCAGAACTTGGCGCAGAAAAGTAACAAAGGCAAAACAATGGTCTCTTTTCAAAGTTACCTTTTCAAAATCACCCTTACCCTTGTGCAGTCCGCTGATGGGTGGCGGGGAAGGAGAGAGTCGAACGACAGGAGATCGTTTACTGTAGTTCTGCCCATCTGCTGAGTACCTACCGCCTACCTTGAAAGATTTGAACTTCTGTGCACCATGAGGTCTATGCTGTACCCTCTGACTTTCTTTATCTGAACTCTTTGACACGGCCTGTATATATGATCTAAATGTCAGTGTTACCGTAGCCCTCTGATGTTGCTTTCAATTTTCCATTCTGGTTCTCCACTGGGCCATCTGTTTTAGCTCTGCTCTTAGGAAGATGTCTCTAGAAAGCCTCTGCATAAAATATTTGCCAGTTCCCTTTTCTCTCTCTCTCTCTCTCTCTCTCTCTTCATCCTCCTTCATGATGTGGCATATCTCACTGAACTGAATTAAATGATTTGTGTTCGATAACCATAAAAATAATTTACAGTTTATTTTATCCCGACTGAGCTTCATTAATTAAGCATACTTGATAAGATGCTATCCTGGTCCTCAATTAGCACAGTACATTTCCGCTGGGAACTCCCAAAATGCTTTCCAAGGTTTACATTCTTCTTCGCTGTGCTACAGGATGATTTCTTTATTCATTCATCCCATAAATGTTTATAGCTTTACCAAGTGCCTGCTGCTTTCCTGATATTGTTCTAATACCTGAGTTACAGAGGTGGAATACACACACACACACACACACACACACACACACACACACAAACACATATATATTCAGTTGTATATGACCTATAGATGCATATAGATGCATATATATATATATATATGCAATTCCTCCTTTATAAAAGTTTAAAAAGTATATATTTCAACAATATTAATATAGTAATATAAATGAAAGTAGAGGGTGGAGGGGTTGCTAGTAGCCGAGATACTATTTAAAAGATAGCTTGTGATGGATTTCACTGAGTTCGTGACTTTCAAGTGAAGATTGGAGGGGGAAAAGAAAGTTATTTAATACCAAGCAAAATTAATACTGTAATATAAATGAAAGTAGAGGGTGGAGGGGTTGCTAGTAGCCGAGATACTATTTAAAAGATAGCTTGTGATGGATTTCACTGAGTTCGTGACTTTCAAGTGAAGATTGGAGGGGGAAAAGAAAGTTATTTAATACCAAGCAAAGTCCCTGAGGCAGAAAGGATCATTGAAGTATTGGGTGCAAGCTTATGTAGAAGAGGGAGAGAAAGGAATGGTTCTGGAAGGGTCAAATCTTCTAAAGCTGTGTAATTCATTATAATCGCTTTGGCCTTTCCATAGGTATTGACATATTTTGAATGCTCAAGTAACATGATATGACTTACAGCTTGTTTTTTTCAAATTCTCCTTCTGCTAATCTGAGAAGAGAATTGTGAGGTAAAGGTCAACACAAGGAGACTATGTAGGACACTGTTGTCGTTGTCCAATTAAGATACTATAATCACCTTTCCTAGAGAGGGTCGTAGAAGATAGGATGAGAGCCCATCTCCAGATTTCTGATACATAGTTAAAGTATAGAGATGTATTCATAGGAAAATGGATACATACTGAGGATGTACTGCTAAGTGAAATAAATAAGTCAACATGTGTAAATACTGAATAGTTTCTCTGGTGTGAATAAACTGCAATAATACATAAGATCCTAGTAAGATTATTGACATTGTGAAATGGGAAGGAAGGAGCTAAAGGTGTAGGGAAGGTGGGATGGGTAGGGGAAGGGTAATAAGGGAAAAGAAAAAAATGTGAGAGAATGAAAAGATGGAAGTAAAGTGTTTGTAGATGGGGAGGGGACGAGCGGGTGAAGGGAGGGCAGGGACAAGGGGAATAAATGAAAACGAAGACTTGTCATGTAGAGGTACAAGATCCCAACAATGAATGTAACTGTACTGTATCCCTAAAATGTACCAATAAACTCAATTAAAGCTGAAAAAAAAAGTGTGTTTACCTCAAGGATGAGGTGATACAAGTAAAAGGCCAGAAGTCTAAGAACACGCCATGGCTTTTGCTAAACAATTATAAGATGGAAAGACACATTTTTAGAGGAAACACTGCCAAAATCTTTGGACATGTTAAGCACACATGACAAACCCGTGCTCGTTGAGTATACAGCCAATAAATGAGTCTAGAGTTTAGGGAAGAGTTTCCATAAAAAGAGTGGAATTTGTTTAAATTGCCATATTTATATAAAATTTAAAGTCATGAATATACTTAAGAATGCCTGTTTTCCATGTGTGTGTAATTCCAACAGTATATTTTTAAAGATTAATAATACAAATATTTTAAATGTTCAAATGTAAAAATATTTGTTTACATTTTATTATACATTTTATTTATATATTAATTTATATGTGTTTTATTTATATATATTATTTCTTTTATTTTTATGGAAAATGTGCCAAGTGCAGAAAAACACATTAAAATGAAGATGATCTATCACCCGAGAGTTTTTATATCCTTACTCTCAATAGTACCAAGGTACCCTGTGTAATATTTTATACAATCTGTAAGTGCAGATTTATTGTGCACTTGTCTTTTTCTAAACTGGCACAAAAGTCACCTTGACGGAGTTATAGTTCTTTTTGTTCCTGAGCACTTAACTCACGCTACTTATATTTTTCTGTGCCTTTTTTGAGCCTTTTACAAGGTTCTATTAACAAAGTACCCTAATGCAATTGGCACTAGCTTAAACAAAATATATTTTTAACTGGGAAGAAACAAAACCAAACGGAGTGAACCAGATGCTGTGGGCAGAGGGCTGGACCTTCCGACTGGCAGACCCTCTCCAGGCCCCGCTGCCCCATTAGCAGCACACTTCTAAAGTAGGTGTGTGCCTTATGCTAGTCTACTGTACAAATGTTTTAAATTAACTGGACTGGACTGTACCTACTTTATTCTAAAGTTTATATTACACAAATCACTCAAAGGAGAAAACTCTTCATCCTCGAATATCTTTATTTTTTTTCAGCCAATTATTGGTGACAGAGTTAAGAAAATTCATAGGTATGATATTATTTCACTCTAAGATGTCAGTTGAAATGAATTTTCCAGGTTGACTAGACAGTCAAAACTCTAATGTTTAGAAGAGGTGCACTCTATAAAGCTGCAAGTATATTACAAACTTGAAAAAGAGTTACTTTTCATTTTTTATCTTGCTGTGATTCCAAATTGAACTCAGAGCCTTCACATTGGGCTACATCCCCAGCCCTTTTTTTTTTAAACCTTGGAGGAAAAGGCTCGCTAGGTCACCAGGTTGCCCAGGCTACAGTGGAATTTCAGCTCCTACACCTTCAGCCTCCCAGAATGCTGGGATTGAAGGCATAGGAACTAACCCCTGTCTGAAAGACAGAAGATTAAGTAAACCGTAAGAGTGGTTCTATTATTTTCTGAATGGTGGACTGAAATATTAAAATATTATTAAAGATAAAAATATTACCAAAGATATTGAGCAATGATAAAAATATCTATTAGGAATTCATAATAATAAATTTATTAAAAATTAATAGCATATTTTTAAAAATATGTGTGAGAGCACCAGACAGAACTACAAAGTAGAAAAATTGACATTCACGAGTAGAGATTGAAATATTCTTTCCTCAATTCACAGAGAAGTAATTGAGAAATTACTAAAGACATTAAAGCCTTTAAGGGCCTGGGATTTAGCTCAGTGGTTCCACCACCTCCCTCACAAATGCAAGGACACGAGTTCGATCCCTGGTACAAAAAAAAAAAAGAAGAGGCAGTGCTAAATTTATTTTACCTTTTTTCTTCTCTCTTCTTGTGCTTCTGTGAATGGTATCATTTCTACATTTATATGGTTTAAAAGATTTATATTCCTTTCTGAATATGCTGCTCTCCCTTTTATTTCTGTACTAATGTACAGTTAACATACTCAGCTTTCCCTTAGTTTTCTCACTAAGTTCTTCAATGTATAGAATTTATTCTGTGCTATCTCTCACAATGAGATCATTGGAAGATTAAAGAATTGCCCAAATCCATGTATGTTTGGAGTATCCTTATACATTTAAATCAAATTTTTCTTTAGATATAAATTTCTGACTTTTATTTTTTCCTTGCTTCTTATCAATATTGCCCCAAAGGTGTATGATGCTGAACTTTGAAATTTTTGGCAAACTGATTTTATATTATTATATGGTAAGAGTTTTGATACATTTGCTTGCCCTCTTAAAATGTATTTGTATGTAAGGTACCAATATTTATTAGAATATATTTTTGTACTTTTTTGTGTCTAATTTCTGTGGTGGACTATGTATCATTTCAATATATAAATTTGCCTTTACGTTGCTTTAGGAAAGTTTTCCTGAGTTGTAGTTTAAATATTTGCTCTGTTCTATGTTTTCTAAAGTGAAGAATAGAATTCCTCTCTTGAGTATTGTTATATTTTTTTCAGATTTTTTGTTCTGTTTCCTTTATTTTTTATTCTTTTTCTACTTACTCTGCAAATCCAAAATGTGCCAATTTTTATTAATCTTCTTCTTTTTCCTAGCTTCTCTCCTGAGTTAAAGATTTCCTGTTTTTCTACTTCTCTTGTTGTCTGCTCATTTTCATTTGTGTATGAACAAATATAGATATATATTAAATACATATCCGCATTTAAATGATACAATACATATGTATATATAAACATCATTGCAATTTATATTGTATTTTGCCTTGGACTTTTGGTTTACATTTCCATGTACTTCATAGCTGTTTCTTTGACTATGCACACACACACTCCTGAAAGTTTGAGTCCCTTCTCACATTTCCAGTGTTACACATTTTTTATTGCTCTGTGCTTATCCTTGCATTGATACACGACTCTGAAGGAACTGGATTTCCAGACAGCGCCTGCCACCGGCAGGATGAGGGTGACAGGACGGGGAAGGGTCAGGCGTTTCCTGCAGCAGCCACCCTGTGTTTCCTCATACTTGCTCCCACTGTGCAGTTTATTTGTTTCTGCTGACTCCCGTGACGGAACTGACTCAGGAGAACTTGCACAGCTGGTGCCGACACGATAGCTGCTTTCCTAGGTAACTTCCTCTCCAGGACATACACTGTACTTTCTGCTGGCACATGCTGCGAGATGCCAACGGTGGGTCTCTCGGGTACTTTCCATGCCTTTTCTCTCAGTCTAGCCTGTTGGTTTTATCCACATGCCCTTTCGTGGAGAAAGAATCTTCGCTGTCAGTTTCTGAAGTTGCAATTGATTTTTTCCTACCTCATTTTTTGTTTCTGTAAAAAATGGTTATCATAGTGCCAGAGAGGGTTGTTAAAAAGTTTAAGTGAGCTCTTATTTGTAACTCAGTTAGAAAAATATTGGGGTAGAAAAAAGCACTATTTAGCATGTGCTCCATTAAAAGAAATGCATTCACCCCTACGCCCTCTGCTCATTCCCAGTGTTTCTTCCCAGATGGAAACTATCTAGTTTCAAAGAGGTTTTTCTATAGTGATCATTTATTATTTGAGATTTGTTGATTTGTTTTCTGACTCCTAGTTTTACTAAAAATATATTTGTCTCCTTTTCATTTTATCTTTTTGGGAGGGCTTCCTGGGAGGAAAATAATGCAGGGACATGACTGCCACCCTTACAAGTTTGCAATCCCGTGTAGGAATTTCTCTCACAAAAGACCGAATGTCTCCCAGAGGAGGCAGACATGGAAATACCGCATCTTACTTATCGTCTTCCCACCCTCTCCAGCGTCATGAGGCATAGACCTAGAAAGTGGATAAATAAATCTTGCTTAAACATTGATATTGAAGGGTTTAATATGAGAACGAACAAAAATGCTCTCAAACCTTAGACAGGGTAAACAAATATATCCTGTTATAAAAACCTATTTGTCAGGGGCTGGACATTTTCTCAGTGTGATAAGACCCGTGGAACATCACCTGCCTCACAGTTTCAGTATTTGAGCACGGCCATATTAACCCAGTGGTTTAAAGTAAAAGAATAAAATGCAAGCCATTTTATTTTGTTAAAATGTGACTTTTTTCCTATGAAAGAGTGAAAAATATAATAATCTTCCTAATATCCAGGTAACAGCAATGACATTTTTTCCCAAGCTATTTTAACAGCCCAGCAGGAATGTAGCAAAAGAAAAAAAACTGTGAAAATTAGCAGAAGCCCATGAGACTCATTTGCACACACCCACACACAGAAAGTGAAAAAGTTATAAATTTGTAAAATTACAAAAACATGGGTGAGACTACATTTTAAAAATCAAAGCATTTGGAGAAGAAACAAAATAAATAAAAGAATTTAGTCTACAAAACTGAAACTTCTTATGATGCCCACAGTACTTATTATTATTAAGGTTTTGTTTTGTAGGGCTTGGAAAGATGAAGTCATCCTTTATTTTCAATATCAACAGAACACAGCAAAACAGGAACTTGTTGCTTGTGAATGACTCAGAACTTCTGCCACATCTAGATGAACGATGAGGCAAAAGAAACCTAAATGTCACCTTTCTGCTGACAACGTCCAAGGGCATAGCCTTACCCTGCCCTCAGTCAAGCACTCCCCCATTGCCTGTACCAAAGATAGTTTTGAACTTATAGACTGACTCTCTATCCCTCCTGATTTATATGTTAAAATCCTAGCCCTCAATGTGAGAGGCTTAGGAGACGGGGCCTATGGGAGGTGATTCTGTCGTGAAGGTAGGACCCTCATTAATGGGATTAAGTGTCCTTGAGATGAAGACTCAAAGAGCTCCATAGTTTTCTGCTTCTGGGGCTACTAAATAACCATCTCCAATCCCAGGAAAACTAAACCATGGTGACATTCTAATCTAAATTTTTAGCATCCAAAACTGTGACAAACACATTCATTCTGTTTAATAAATTGTCTAATCTTAGTCTTTTATTTTTTTCTCATTGAGTTTATTGATACATTTTAGGTATACAGTACAGTTCCATTCATCATTGGGATCTTGTACCTTTACATGACAGGTCTTGGTTCTCATTTTTTCCCCTTGTCCCTGCCCTCCCTTCACCCCCTCCTCCCCTCCCTATTTACAAATACTTTATTCCCATTTATTAAAACATTTCCACATAAGACATACATACTTAAGGAAGTACTTACCGAGTAGTTACCTCTTTAACTCAATATGCAGAAGATGAAATAAATGGGAAATCGGCCCTACCCCCTACTAGTTACCTACCCATCAGATAAACAATTCTTCTACAGGTTGGATTAAAAAAAAATAGAGCAAAGGATAAGATGAAAGTTCTTATGCAAAGAAACCAGTGAAACATGAGGGGAGAACTATCATATTTTTTAAATCAAACTTAGGGATGATTCTGTGCAAACATAAGATCACCCCAGTGAGAGCTTGCCTCGATAAGGAAGTAAGCCAGCATCTCCTCTCCTCATCCCATCTCTTCCCTTCCCCTCCCTTCTCTTTTCTTCTCTTCTTTCTTTCTTTCTTTTGCAGGACAAGCAGAGGAATAGGAAAGTTTTATAGTGGGGAAAAGAGGGAAAACCTCAGATCTGATCTAGGATGCTGTTGATACGGACAAAATGAGCATGGGCTAACCAGAAACAGGTTATCTTACGCGATTGCTTTGGGAGTATATTTGGCTTTTCTAGTTTGACTTCAGTAGGGCAAAACAACAAAATGCAGAAGAGGATAGTGATTGTCCAAGTTCTGCCTGCTTAGGAATGATTTCAGAAGCGTCTTCTATATAGCAGAAAGTACTGTTACAGCTTGACTACTGTCTGTTTATCCAGTCTCATCTTTAAACAATTTGATCAATGTGCAAGGCGTATTGAGAATGCAATAGTTGCTTCTGTTTCCTCTTGGAAAACAGTCAGAAAATGAGAAACATAAGGTCATCTATATGATCGCATAAGTAGAAAAAAAAGTCTACCTAGATTGACCGTGATGTCGATAGGACTTGAAGGAATCATGTTCACTGAACAGGCTGAGCAAAAAACAGGATGATGTAGAAAATAAATGGTCTCCATTTATCTCTGAAAACAGAATTGTACAGCATTGTTATCCGGGTTACTTACATAATAGGATCTAAACCCAACAGAGTTTCAAGAAATTGTTATATTTGCCCAACCTGTTCCCTTGAGTTTGGGCCTAAGGATGGAAGTTAGCTTCACCTCGGTCTGGGAAATTGGACACAACATCCTGACTTTGAAAGGTGGTGAGGCAGAGGGACCAGAATTCTAATTGAATGCTATCAACCTTCACAAAAGGTGCACCAGGGGGTCAGAAGGCAATTATGCTATGCTCAGATATTAAGAAAACAGGAAATACGAGAGGAAATGGTGGATCAAGCTAAATATGGAGTCTTACATAGTTTTGTGTCTTTCTGTATCCTTTCTTTGTTTTTCCTTATCTTTTCCATTTCCTTTACTTATAGTCTCTCTTGACTTTTCTTTTCTGATTATATGTCGCTGCTTCCTTGTCTTCCCTTTTCTAATTCTTCTTCCCTTCAATTTTCTAGGAAAGCTGGATTCCACCATAGACAATAACATTGTTTGTTGTTGTTGTTGAAGTTCAATTGCTCCCGAGAGAAAATGCTATAGTCCTAGTTCTCTAGATTTCTACTCATTTTGCTTCTGGTGGAAACCAGAGTTTAAATAAATAATGAAGAAGCTACAGAAGAATATATATTTCTCAGAAACACTCAGCTAATAGGTCTGATATTTTCTATGAAAAGCAGACATGAACTTTTATATTAATTAAACTGATTTTGCTTTTGGTCCACGTCTTTTACTCAATATATTTCAACTGTTAAGAATGCTTGATAGTGACTTTCTTTAGACCTTTAATGTGCTTTTCATTTGGCTCCTGAAAATATGAAATTACCCAATGTTGTTCTGTGAAAGAGAAACCTTAGCATCAATCTAATACTATTTTTTCACTTTAATGAAGAGTTGAAAATGGTCGCCATAGGGGTTGATGTGCTTTTTTTTTTAAGTTATTTGTGTCATCAAAGAAATCCCAAGGCTTCTATCAAAACATTTGACATCAACAGACACATAAAATTGAATAGAGAACTAGGCAAATCTTAATCTTAGAGCATATTTCTTTCATTTTCTCTATCCATTTTGTACTCTACTTGTCGCTCTACATGTAACTGTGCCAAAGCTAACTCAATTTTTGCCTAATAAAGTACCATTGACATATTGATCTTAGGTAAAGATTTTCACTAAAATAACTAGAATCTCTAGTTTAATCAAATTTTGAAATCCCACATAGAATACACACTTTCCGTTACAGCATTTAGTGGGCCCAAAACAAATGAATGTTGTTTTGTAACTTCCTCCTTTTTCACCTCTTGTCAACAGATCCAAATTAGCTAATTGAGGGCCCGGGATTCAGCTCAGTGGTTCTCCTGCCTCTCTAGTGCAAGGGCCCAAGTTCAATCCCTGGTACCAAAAAAATAGGAAAGTGAACACCAAATTAGCTAATAAAAACTTAATCATCAACACTTCGCCATATCTCAGAAATTCCCCAAGAAGTGCCTGTGTTTGAACTGCACTCTTATTCTATTCTATTTCTATCATCTGCTCTTCCCCATTTTCAAGTCTGGTTCTGCATTTCAATGTGCAGCCAGGTTTAAAATCGGCCAGTTCCCTTATCACATTGGGGCTCTCACAGAACAAGCCCTGTAGCTCCTACGCCGAGCGACCTTAGATTCAGCCTCCACACCAATCCCTTGGCTGCCACCCTACTGAATTCATCCAATCAAGGGTCTCAAATACCCACCAGGTGAAGTTTGGAAGAAAGAATAATTCAAATACACAGAAGGAAATAGTACTACGTAAACTGAGAGCGCTTCTGCCTGAAATATTTATACAAAATTCTTTAATTGCAGTTGTACCTCAAGAGCTGATTCTCTGTGATAAGGAGTAACAACCTATTGATACTCACAGAGTATGATTCAGCTTAAGAAGCTTCGTCTTGGTAACTGTGTCAGGCTCTGAATTTGAAACAATTTAAGGGAAATAAGAGAAGAAGAGTTCTCTCTTTCTCATTGTTATCAAATGAAACAGCACAAAGCATTGTGAGGTTGCATATACTTACACTTTTATAGTATTTATTAAAATATAAAATATATATTTCACTACATACTGTTATAAAAGTATTGCATTTTCCTTCCAGCTGTGGCTAAACGTGCTATAAAGTTTCAATTCCTCCACAAATTTAGAAAAAGACAGAAATAGCATTACAATTTGTTTGACCTGGCTTTTAAAGAATTTCTTTCTTCCCATTGCTTAGAGGATAAAGCTCTTTGTATTAAGAGTAGAAAAGTAAAATAAGACAAATTTGAGGTTTCCCCAAAACCACCCAGATTTCATTTTTTGATTGGTAGGAAATCAACCCTAGATCAAGGATCTCTAAATTTGATTCATGGCAGAATTCCTAATAAACGAATTTCATTTGTTTCCTTAAAATTGTCACTAAATTTCTCTAAAACCCGCTTTTCTAATCTGTAACAGGTGAATGTCAGTATTGCTGCATGGAGGTCTTGTGCTTAAGTGTCAGAAGTATGCGTTGCAAAGAAAAACATGAAATACCAAAGAAAGCAGTTCACTTTCATCATCTACTGATGACTGACAGCTCTCCTCTAAATTTTTACTGAAGAAATATTTTTACGCAAAATTATATATAAATTTGATGCAGAACACTAGGCATTGCCCCTCTTTTGTTGCGTCTGGAAACATGGATGGTAAATGTCCTGATCTGTCCGAGGAAGAGTCCACTAACCAAAGCCACCCAAAATCCAACCTCAAGGGAAGCATCCAGAGTGTGGAAACTCTGGACGTTCTCAGAATAAGAAATGTGGGAAAACCCAAGGATTGAGCTCAGGGACCCTGTGCCTGCCTCACAAGCACAAGATTCTACCTGAGTTTGATCCTCGGTACCAAAAAAATAAAATAATAAAATAAAAAACAAATTTTTTAATTTTCCAAAAAAGAAAGGAGGGAGATAAATGGGCTCCAAGAGACTCCAATCACCATTGCATCCAAATCTGTGCTTTGTGCATTGTTGCTGGTTACCTTGAACAAGTTCAATTTCAAGACCGTTTGGAGCAAATCTGCTAGGTGAGTCTGTCTTACTGACAGTGTATTTTCCGCAGACCTCCTTTCTCTACAAAGCACTTACTCCCTCATTAGCTAAGAGTGCCACCTTTCACAGAACTATTTTGCTTTCTGACTTTTCTCAAAGGCTTGGATTACTTTTTAAATTTCCCCTACATTTAGGAAAGTCACTAAGAGCTCTTTTTAATTGCATCTGAACCCAGGTGATGTTACGCATCAAGCCCTCCATACGACGTGCAAAATATAATTTTGCCCAAAGAAAAGATGAAGTCTGCAGAATTTTTCTGTTGGACTTCCATTCAAGGCATGGAAACATTTTTGAGCCAGAATGACTGTCAACCTATTTAGATTAAAAAATACCGAGCAGGTTAGGAAAGCACATTTCTGGGTGTCTCCGTGGGGTGTTCCTGGGGACGATTGGCCCGTAACACAGCAAACTGAGCAGGGAAGACCTGCCGTGATTAAGAGTGGTGCCATTTGAAGAGGTTTGCAGTTCGGATTGGAATAAAAGAGGAGGAAAGGGACTTTGGCTGCTGTTTGCAAAGTTTCATTCTGCTGGAGGGGATGATTCTTTTGCTACTATCATCGCCTGCTTTTATCACTCTGCAGCCTTTCAGAGAAGCCACATGCACGCTCCAGGGGGTTCCAGGCCTTCAGCCTAGAGTAGTGCTGCACTTTTGATCCCCTTGGTTCTGTAGCTTCCCCTTCTTGAGCTAAATAGCCAAGGGGTCCGCTGGCTCTCCTGCAGGAAGATGATGGTCACGCGGACTATTCTATTCCATCTCTGACCTTGTAAGCTTATCTAATAAATGGCCTTGTATAATTTTATATAACCCTATATTTATATTGATTATTGTCCTCTAGCAAACCATGACCAATACACCATTCATGGCCTTCTGTATATTAAGTATATTTAGTCATTATCTCCTGGCCATTAAGGGATCTACCAAGGATGAGACATTATTTCCAAAGACTGAAAGAAGACAACCCTTTATTCTCTTTGATTTCTTTTATTCTGATGATTCAGTCATATTATTTTATTCCTAATATTTCTCTACTCATTCCAGTCATTTTAAATGTTACGTGTTCGTTACTGATCTCTCCAGTGTCTACTTTCTTGTTCTGTCTGGTAGTTCAATGAAAATTTTATGGCTGAAGTGTTCTGTTTTCCTCTGTAATAAAATTAGTCTTGAAAAAGTTTGCACTAATAAAGTGTTAAATACATTAACATACGAAGTCTTGATAATTTTTTTTCTCAGATTAACACAATCTCTAAAGTTTCTAACTCTGAAATGCTAAAATAGTAGGCAATTTCTTCAGGACATTATGCAGAGAGACAATATTCCTCATCACTGGATAAAGAAGCACAAATAGTTCTTTGATTTTTCCCTTTAGGGCAGCAAAACCCATAGGTCCACCTAAATAGTTGTATAGCTTTTATATTTTCCTTTGAACCAACCAGTAACTAAAGGCCTAGGTTATAGATGAATAGCTCTGTTTTATGAATTTGCAAATTCAGATAGTTGCATTGTTTGTATTCTTGATGCGGTGTACAACTTTCACCGATTCAAGTCATCTCTTGAGTGCCAGTATAGGTGAATTGTCTCTGTGACTGTGACGTAGAAAGAGATTATTAAAGTTAACTTTTTGCCATAAAACGCTTTTACTGCCTAGTATAAAAAAGTAGATGTCTATAAAATCCTAGAAAACCATGAAAAATTTATCGCATGTTGTGACCAATACAAATGACATCTGGAGAATTCCTGAAATAAAAGAAGGCATTTGGTTCTAGGAATTATTGAGGAAAGCTTCATGGAGAAAATGGGTGCTAATGGGTAGAGCAGTGTCCGAGAGAGGAGCAGCTCAGGAAGGGGGAACAGCGTGGGCAGATTCAGGAAGACAGTGGGGTAAGGAATACGTTCTAAGAGAGACGAGTGCACAGGCTGGGTGGAGAGTGGAGAAGGGGAGAGGTGGTAATTCAAGGTGATGTGTGGAAGCACGTCCCAGCTTTAGGCTGCATTCATTCTAGAACTGAACGAGGCGCAAATGTCCCCGTAGCTCAGCAAACCGTTTGTTAACCTCTGAGGCCACAGACACATTACTGCAGGTTAAGCAATATCTTAAAGTCAAATGTTTTCATTTCTTTCCTATTGCTTCTCCATATTGCTCTGATAGAACATGCATTTGAATCCAATTATGCCAATCAAAAATGCTGGCGATGCAGCTCATAAATCTGACTTTTAAAATGCAAGCAATTTCCTTCTCTAATGTTACAGATTTCTTGCTGAACTGATGGATGGGTGTCTTTTCCAGAGCGCGGTAATTGTATTTAAAGAAATCGGTGATTTTTGAATTTAATGTGGACTGAGTCCTACTTTGAGTTCCATTTTAAAAGATATTTCCAAAGCATTTTGTTCTCTAGGATATGGTTTGGGGTTTTTTTATTTGTTTCTTTTTAAGGAAAACTGCTTGGATAGCGGTATTTTGCCCCTCAGATCTATTACTGAAAGAAATGTGTATGATCCACAATTGGATCGGTAGACTCCTTTCATCTTTCCTTTTTATCAGTAGAAGAGGGCTCACATTACAAAAGTCATTCTGGAAATATAGCATAACACGTGATAAAAGTAACCAGGCTTATCATTGATTTTTTTAAAAAATTATTATAAAAAGTAAAACATATAGTAATTCCATAGCATCTCAGGAATAATTTTCTAGCACACACAAGTACTGAGACGTCCCTATGATTTCCTACAAAATGTATCAGATCACTGGACGTTATCCAGGAGCACCCTTGTATTAGAAAACAAAAATTTTCTTCCTGCCTAACACAATATTTGGCTAAACATTATCCTGAGGTAAATGCTAAAATCTATGACAAGGCACACTGTGATCCCTCAGTATAACATGTTTTCATCAAGTTTATTTTCTTATCTTCCTTATGAATTTTTTAGACTTTCTTCATCTCCCTACAAGTACTTTCCATTAAACGATAAATATCCTATTTATAGGAGCTTTTTTAAGACAGCCAAGTATTCATTTGCTTCACTGTACTATTATTAGAGTTTTTATTTTAAATAATGTTGCATCTTAATAAAAGTATGTTACATTCCAAACTGTGAGTTCTTTTGATCACCATGACCTTTTTTTTTAATGGTGAAAATAATGTCTTATTTAGAATTAGCCAGCTGGACTCAGTTTCAATGATCCCAATTGTGTTGGCAGCATCCAAAGCATCATAATCAGGAGCCAGTGGAACACATGCCTTCTTCTCTCCATCGGGCCCTGATGAGGGTACTGACCTTGGCCACATCAGGGTCACAGGGCCTCTTCACAGCTTGTTTGATCTGGTGCCTGTTGGCCTTGATGTCCACAATGAACTTGCGTGTGTTGTTGTCCTCTGTCTTCACGGCTGACTCCGCTGTCAGGGGTTCCTTGATGATGGCACAGTGGTCAAGCCTGTTTCTCCTGGGGGTGCTCCACCGTGTCTTGGGATGGTGGAAGGTGGGTGACGTGGGGATCTTCTCATTGTGGCTGTGGATGCCTTTCAGCACTGCTTTCTTGGCTTCCAGAGCTTTTGCTTTGGCTTCAGCTTTGGGAGGGGGAGGAACTTCCCTCTTTGCTTTGGCACCATCTTGGTAAAAAGGCTGAGCACCTTGTTTTTTAAAACCAAATCCCTTGCTTACAAAGCACAAGTCCTTAAGAATGTTTTACTCTTTAGCTTGTCACCCAAATGACAAACTACATTTAAAATGAGAGCTAATCAAGCCTGCAATTACTCCTTATGATTCTTTATGAAACTTCATGGAGAATTCCCAAGGAATCTCTTCCCTTAAGAAAAAAAAACACACACACACACACAATACACTGTGATGTGAAAGCCTTCTTTATTAAGCTGATATTCATCTGGCTTGCCTGGGGGACATAGGTATAGATGTTCCATTATGTTTGACACATTTTCTATCGTGTCTTCCCATTTTTCTGACACAGTCAGCAAAAATTAACCTTTGCCTAAAAAATAAAAAGCATTAATATGGTCCTAAGTGGTAGGTTTCTTCCAAAAGTCACTTATGAGACTCAAAAAAAAAATTCTTTCTGGATCCCTGCAGTCTAGTAATATTATGCTTTCTCCTTACACTCTCTCTTTTACCACACGTGCAAACAGGAACGGAAGATGGTAGATTTTAACTTTGGAAGAGGCAGGAGGAATGAGAGATAAAACTAACTCTCTCTGACCGAATAAGAAACTTCATGCTAAAATGTTCCTGTGTAAATATAACTTACAAAGCAGTGCTATTTCCTTTCTCTTTCCATTCTTTTCATTTCCTCTAAGGAACAACATAATCATCACATTTGCATCTAAACACAGATTCATGAAAGTAAGACCTAAAATTTACTTCTTTAAAGGGCAATGTTTAATATAGGCATTTAGTTGCAACTTTTAGCCTTCAGTAATCTAAGGTTAATAGAAAAAGTAAGAAGAAAACAGGTACGTTGTCGTGAAACTAGGAAAAAGAGATAACTAAATATTCCAAGTTGTATGAAAAGTGCTGCTGAGAGATAGACAGGATCTGGAAAGAAATAATGATGGGAAGAGGCCATAAGATTCACAGGGGAAAAAAGAAATTGCAGTAACACTCCAGCCACAGAAACTGTCACCAGATTTGAAATCATCGAAGGCAAGCCGTGAAAAAAAGGTGCAGAAATGCTGGACAGGAGTAGCACCAGGAGTCACAGAGTTTGTCCCACAAGTTCCATCATCTCAAACAACTTCAGGGTGTGGGCTAATCGAGTTGTTCCCTTTAGTAGTGTGGCTTGGGAAGAAACTCACAATAGCTCATAGTGCTGCTGAACCTCCAAAAAAAAAAAATTATGGAGAAAAATATCTGCTAGAATATTTGGGAATAAAACAGGAAAAAAGAATTGTGATTTATTGCATAAACATAGATCGGAAAGCTCTCTGGCACATCTAAAGAACAAAGGAAAACTTGAAGTTAATTCAGGGCAGACAAATAGATACAAATTATTTTGAAAAAAAATGTTGAATGGCCTTTGGGATGGCTATAATTTCTAAAAAGAGTTAGTCTTTTTTTTTTTTTTTTGTGGTACTAGATATTGAACCCAGGCCTTCGTACTGAGCTAAATAATAGCTCTTTTTTATGTTTTAGCTTCTACCTCTGTTTCCCAGTTTTGAGATTACAGGCAGGCACCACAATGCCTTGATTTATAGATTTATTCTCAACATCATGGTCAATTGTTTGTCCTCAGTTATTGAATAAAACTATTCTTAAAGTAACAGCAGGCTGCTTCATTGAACTGGCCTTCTGAACTGGTTCCTGGGGCGCAGGCTTCCCTCCTAGCTCCTTGTCTCTGGTTTAGTGGCGTTGAGACGCGTGACTTCATTTTGCATATTGCATTCCACAGCAGGCAAAAGACATCCATTCTGAAAGGCAAAGAAAGAGGTCTCCGTAGAATCACCCTTATTAGATGAGCAAAAGGCCTGGCCTGATTCTGGGGATGTGGAAAGTGTGACTCACCTGCATAAAAATCTGGCAAAACAATGGCCAGAAAAATCATACGTTCTCTAATGTGAGAAGACTCATTTCACTCTTTTCTGTTTTCTTGGGAGTCTTGTCCGTTCTGTTTGGCATCTCTGCTGATCCTACTTAGTGGTACATCAGTTACTCATGCAGTTTGTAGTTGTTATTCCTCTCCAGATCTTTGGACTTTGCTTTTGCTAGCTTTCTGTAAGGGATTATTACCTAGTCTGGAATCAGTGTGTACACTGTTTCAGCTGGGATTTCCACACTGCTCAGTTAGGGTGATGTGGGTGATGCCATAACTGTGCTAAGCACGAACTTTGATTCTTAAAATGGGGGTGGTATTTCTCACGTTAAAGTCTTGTGCATATAAAACTTAATTCGCTGAATAAATGGACAGAGCCAGTCTCATTCTCTTCCACCCCGGAGTGGGCAGTTCTTTTGAAGCCCAAACGAGGTTCCTCTCCCACCTTAGTGTATCATAGTGGTCAACGGCCACACTTTTTTTCAGCATTTAAGCTTCATTCACACACACATTAGGATAGGATGCATAACTCAGGCTGATAAAAACACCACAACTTCAGCGCTTATATACTTAAACAACAGGACTTGAGATTCTCTTTATTTCTGACATTTAACACAGCCACACAAAGAGACACTTAACTTTGTCCGATTAATCTTGGTCTGACACGTTCAAATATATTATCAAATGTTAAACTCAGAACAACCACATTATAGAAACTCTAACAGGTATTAGAAAAACTAAATCATAAAAATTCTAAAATATTTTTCAAATTGGACACGAATTTCTAAAATCTCCAAAATACACTGAAACCCTAAAATATTTTTTAGATGCCTGTGATTTAGTCGGGAAACCGAATCACTGTTGTCCTCATAGAAATTAATCCACGGGCCACTTGATCCCTAGACATCTGGCCCTTTATTGTGCTTCCTCTTCTGGCACCGCGGTGATTTGAGTGTGTTGTCACCACACGCTCAAGCTTGGCAGGGACCCAGGAAGAAGAGGGCCCATTCCCTTGTCACGTAGGGGAGGAACTCAATCCTGGAAATACGTGAGGTTCTCCTTCCTGATCTTAGTTCAGGTAGCAATGATTGTACAAGTCAGAGTTCTGGAAGGAAAGAGAGAATGCATTCACTTTTATTTGGGCAATAAAGAAACTATATAACACTATATTACACTAGTGGATTGGATTTAGAAAAAGCAGAAATGGATAGAGAAATCCCCAAGATAGCATATGTGCTGTTGAAGCGAGCACAGAGAAATCCTCGAGATAGCAGTAACAGGCTCCTAACATCCCTAGGCCTCCTAACCAGAGCCATGGCCCTGGTTAGAGAAGTAAAACCATCCCACATGGCCCAGTTTGGGGGAAGACAGAGGAAATGTGCCATACTTGCTCTCCTCCTACCTTCTCCTTGACTGAGTCTGGCTAGAAGCCAGAGGGCACAGTGGGACCTTGATGTAACCTGCATATGGACCGCTTGGAAGCCCATAGTTCTGAGCCTTTCAACCCATCGATTATACAATTTGACTTCTGCATTATTATCTGAATGAAATGCAGTTTACAGAACCATAAAATTGAACATATATAGGATTTCAATGTACAATGGAAATGTATTTATAAGAGGTACCGAAGGCATGACAAACTTCAAACACACACATACGGTTTGAATCCCCGTGGTAACTGGTCTTGACACCTTTATGGCCCTCTTTCTATATAACTCTTTACTTGTGGTGAGCTTTCTATGGCTTCTTAGGATCTGGAGTTCTGCTTTCCTTTCGGATCTGCAGCATATGCAGATACCACTCAAAGGATGATGTGCGAGGTACGGAGAGTCTCGTTGAAGGAAATCCCTCTCTGTATGTACATATTTGGTCAGTTCCATTTTATGGAAAATGAGAAACACCTTGAAATGTGTTCTTCCTTGCTGATGCAAAAACAGAAGCTCCCTATTGGATATCAAGACAGAAAAAAATCAAAATTAAAATAGGTTAACAAAATAATCTGTGAAAGCAGTCTGTGGGTGAACCTCAGGAGTACAACCAGCTGCCTGAGAAGACCATTAATAATGAAGTCAACAGAAATATCTGTCCCATGGGCCAGCTTTTGCCCTGGATGCTCTCCTGCCTTCTGACTATGCCTATATACAAACTGGCCATTCTGAAAGCCAAGTCACCCCAAACACAATGAAAAAAAACCAAGGATATTTAGATACATAAGGGCAGAAATGAATTCCACAGCATTTTATTGGCAGTATTTCAAACACAGTAATAACTGAAAATAATTTTCTGGCAATAAGGGGTCTGCGAATGTGAAGAATGGAATTCTTTCTGGAGGCAATGACATTCTTGTTAGAGTTCAAAGTTAATGTTCTCTGTGTTCAAAATCTTTCAGAGATGTTCATCTTTTAATGTTGATCTGTAATAAGATTTTCATATTTTGTATTTGAAAACAGCTTTTGCTACAGACATTTACTGCCAGATACTGATATCATTTCAGGAGCACACGATCCTAATTTAACATTTTCACCAATTTGAAGGCCTTTATAGAATTCTATTACATTCCAACTTGGTATTAGTGTTTTAACATGTTGTTACATTACATACTAATCTGTTCACATTTGAAGGTTAGGTGAAAGGTCCTTAATTGCACATTTAAGTGGATTTTGCAGTATGCAATTTTCATGTGTGTGTGTTTGCACTGAGTAAAAAAATAGTGCTGGAGTCATAGTTTGAGTACCGAAAATATATTACATGCAAATGTATGTGGGAATAAATATTTGAATTCCCATTTTTACTTCTAACAGCACATATATGAAGCAGGTTGATACGATTTGTGATTCAAACACTATTTTTTCTTAAAATGACTTTACCGTTTGACATTTAAGTACTGTTCTTCCTTGTAATGTTTGGCGGAATCAAACAAGAAATATGAATAAGTATTCACTAAAGTTCATTTCCAACACCATTCAGTGGTCTTTTTTTGGGGGGATAAATTTTAATCTTGGTCTTGAGGTCAAGAATTCACAATAAAACTTCAAATAGCTGGCATAGATGGTAGAGAAAATTAGTGCCTTCAGCTTTTTCTGACAAAATTCACAGAAAAACAATGGTTAAGTCCACTGGAGAGTCACTAAATTTCATTTTTGACTGTACTATTAATAAGACATGAGAGATTTGACAAATTCTGGGAAGTATCTACCAGTAACTACTACACTAGTATCTACAAGCATTAAACAACTTGTATTTTTCGGAGTTTTGTTAATTTGCCCAACAAAGTCTTTCTGTTTCACACATACTTTTATTGCTGTCAGTTGTGATACCTCTTAGCAGAGGAGAACTTTTTCAACTTTTTTGAAAATGTCCTTGCCTGAGGCCTTTACACAGGGGCTAATTCTTCACTCGCTTCGCAATCAGCACTACCTATTTTATCCCAAGCAACAATGGTCACATTTGTAACTTTATGAAGAGGCAAGGAAAGCCACCAGAATGGTACTGGCAAAAAATATCTGAAGATCAATTTGAGAGAGCAGAAGATACAGAAACAATCCCAAATGCACTCAGCCATCTTATCTTTGACAAAGGGGCCAAACACATCCATTGGAAGGATCGCCTCTTTAATAAGCAGTGCTGGATCACCAGGATTTCCACATGCTGAAGACTAAAACTAAACCATTTCTCTCACCAAGCACTAAATTTAAGAGAACTGTAGCACTGATTATGCCCAAAGCAAGCTGTGAAGAGTTAACCCCATAATTGGCTTGTTTTGAGAAGTGAGTCCAGCTGAGGGCTTTGTGCCAAGGTCAGAGTAACTCGCACCCAAATTCTGTTCCTACAACTAAAACTTTCTGACTAGCAGGACAATGTGTTAATTACAACCATTTATTTTGTCTATTCTGTTCCTGATTTGAGAATGCTTTGTCTTGTCCTTTATGAGCCTTGTTTACAGTAATTTTCATAGAAACTACATGTTACTTGCCTTGACCCCAATTGATTGCCAGTAAAAGTCAGTGCCTGGGACTGGCCAGCACCTTTGTTGTTTGTATTGACATTGTCAAACTGGCAACTCACTTTCTCGCTCTTAGTTCTGACTCTTAGTATATTTATTTCTCTAGGTTGTGTGGGATACTGGGGCAGAGTACAGAGGTCTTCAGTAAAAGTAAAATAAAAATGGATCAAAGATCTAAATATAAAAACAAACACTAAATCTGCTGGAAAAGAAAACAGAACTCTTGATGACATTATGGATAGGCAAAATCTTCATGAATAAAACCCAGATTGCATGGGAAATAATACAAAGAATCAGCATCTAGGATTTCACCCTATTAAAAAGATTTTGCACCACAAAAGATCATCACAGAGTGAAAAGACAACCCACAGAATAGAAATAATATTCTAGCCAATAGTCCTGAGACAAACAACTAATATCTAGAACATATAAAGAATTTTAAAAACTCAGTTCCCCTCCAATTTAATGACCCAGTCCAAAAGTGGACATCTGAAATGAATAGACACTTCTCAGGTGAAGAAGTACAAATGACAAATAAATATATGAAAAATGGTTAAACATCACTGGTCATTTGAGAGATGAAAATTAAAACAAAACTGAGATATCATCTCACTTAGAAAGAATGGCTAATATCAAGAAATCAACCAACAATGCTGACAGGGAAGTGAGGAAAAGGCAGCTTCTCCACTGTTGGTGAGAGTGCAGACCGGTGGAACCACCATGGATATCAGTGTAGAAACTCCTCAAAAATGAGGATTAGAGGTCCCATTTGAACTCTAATATATGCACAACCATGTTGATAGGGACACAGTATTTTAAGTCTTGGAAACAACCCAAATGCCCATAATGGATAGAGAAGATGTGTTTTTTCTATATGACGGAGCAATACTCAGCCATAAAGGATAAACTTGAGGCATTTATAGCTAAATGGATGCACCTTAAAGCCGTACTCTTGAGTGAAATGTTGGAAGCACAGGCATAAGTAGGACATTGTCTCTGTGGTATAAGAAACTGAAATGTAAATAGGGACCAAAATGTGTAATAAACAATGTGAAATAAAATCTTTCAAAGGGAAGGGAGAATTAGAGAGGGAGAAGGGAAAGGAAGGAAGGAAAAAGAAAACATGGGAAAAGAAGGAAAAGATGAAAACGGCTTTTATAAATAACGAAGGAAAAGAGATGTTGAAGGGAAGATCAGGGAACAGGTAAAAACGGGAGTCAAGAAGGTGATCGCTGTGCAAACAGAAATCGTACCCATAAAATTAAAAATTTAAACAATTGAGCATTATGACAGTTTCATCTAAATACACTAAAAAAACTCTGAATTGTACCCTTTATACTTGGGACTCTTATATTTTATTAATTAATATTTGATTTTTATTAGCAGTAGGTGATTATGGTACATCACAATTACATTCATTTTGGGAAATTGATATGTGTTCATATCGATTCTCGATTGAATTGTATCCCTTGAATGGATCGATTTCATGGCATGTGAATTATATCTCAGTAAAACTATCTGGAAATAAAGCATGCGATGCTTTAAGAACAGATGTTTAAATGTGTAAACTGAGAGCATAAAACGTTAATAGAATATGTAGGTTATTATAGTGTAATTTTTGAGACAAATAATAAATGTCCATAACCCTGAAAAAAATATCTGACAAAGAAGAGGAAAATAAATGTGGAAGTCAAAATATCTTTGAAGAAATGATGGCAGAGAATTTCTTCAAATTGCCATGAGATACAAACTTACAGTAGCTTTCAAGCATCTAAAATAATTCCAACTAGAGTGAACCCAAAGAAATTCAAATCCAGAGCGGTCACAAACTTACAAAAACAAGCAACAGCAAAAATTCTTCCAACAAAGAAAATTCTAGACCCAAATGGTTTCATTGATGAACAGTATCAGACTTAGCTTCCCACTGCTGTCACAAAATACCTGACACCCACATCTTAAAGGAGGAGCTTTATTTTGGCTATGGTTTCACTTCACAGTAGGACAGATTCAAGGAAGAAACAGGACTGCAGAAGGGTACAGCAAAGCGGCACAGCAGAGAGGCAAGGCGGAGGGACACGGCAGAGGAAAAGGTGCTTAACCCATGGCAATCAGTAAGCAGAGAGGGAGGGAGGAGCCTGGGGCAAAAACACATCCTTTCAGGGCAAACCCTCAGTGACCCACATCCAACCAGGCTCCCTCCAAACAACACATTCAGCTACTGAAGTCATCAGTAAATGAATCCAGCAGCGAGGGCAGGGCCCCTATGGTCGAATAACCAACCATCCTCCAGACACATGAGGCGTTTGGGGTATATTTTAAATCAAACCCATAACAGTAGAAAGCATTTAAGGGAGGAAACTATCAATTATATACTGTAAATTGTAAATTGTCAGAAGACAAGAGAAAAATGATCACATTTATGAGGCAGTCATTGCACAGACACTAAAAGTAGACAGAGATAATATAAATGAAAAGTATAATGTGTCCTTTATGATCTTAAATGCAAAGTAATCAAGAAAATATTAGCAAATTGTATTGAAGGTTGTGCTTAACTACTGGAAGAGATTTAGACATGCAGGACAGGATCAACATCTGAAATTAAATCAGTATAAATCACCGCACCAAATGATTGACAAAATCCATGTCATCATCTCAATATATATAGAAAAAACTAACTAGCTGTGTTAATGGCAGTTAATTTAACAAGACAAAAAATGCCAGCAAACTAGAAATTGGAAAGAAAAGAAACTTAAATTTAGCATAAAAATATTATATGCAGGGCCAGGGATTTAGCTCAGTGGTGCTGCTGCCTGCCTTGCAAGTGCAAGGTCCTGAGTTCGATCCCTGGTACCAAAAAACAAAAAAAAACTTAAATTTAGCATAAAAATATTATATGCAGGGCCAGGGATTTAGCTCAGTGGTGCTGCTGCCTGCCTTGCAAGTGCAAGGTCCTGAGTTCGATCCCTGGTACCAAAAAAAATCATATGCAGTGCTGACTCCAAGGTGAACAAAAGGCATGCTCATTCCTACCACTTCCATTCAGTGCACTGGTGGAGTCCTCAGCCTGTGAGATAAAATGTACAGATTGAAAATAAAACTGTTTATTCTGACATACTAACTTTTTCTGCAAAGTGTTTAAAAGAATTGACAAAAATGACTATCATTAAGTGACTTTAGCAATGTCACAGGATGCAAAGACAACAAAATAAAATCAAATCTACTTCTATTTAAGAACAATAAGAAACAAATTGGAAGTTGTAAGATTGATTGATTTGCTTAAAACTACAAAACTTAAGAATAAATCAGGCATGCGCATCATTTGTATATGCACACACAAAGTGCCCTATATATGCATACATAAAACATTTTCTTGAATTTAAAGACTCAGTATCATTCAGACATGAGTGTTCCTCAAAATTATATGCACACTCAGTGAAATACTATTCAAAATAAGAAAAATATTTCCAGCAGAAATGGATAAGGATCAATTTTTCTGCATAGGGTTATTCAAGTTTTCTAACACTATCAAATAACTACATTTTCCTCTTTGTATATTCTTGGCATTTTTGATAAAAATAAATCAACTAAAACACTTGGGTTCATTTCTGGGACTTCTATTCTTTCAGATTTATCAAAGTGTCCATTTTTACACAGGCACCATGCAGTTTTAATTACAATCATTTTATCATATATTTAAAATCAGGTGGCATGATGCTTCCAGCTTTTATTCTTTTTAAGTCAAAATGGTCTGGGTTCTTTCTTTGTTCTACATTAATTTCATGGCTGCTTATTATAAACTTATTAAAAATGGGCAAAGGGCTTTCAAAAATGAACAATCAAAGCAGATAACTCAATCTGACAAATGTTAAGTAGGTATTTCATCAAAGGAGATATTCCATTGACAAGCCCATGAAAAGATGTCTAACATCACTAGTCTTTAGGAAAGTGGAAACTAATCAAAACAAAATAAAATGACATTATGCATCTACTAGAAGGGTTAAAATAAAAACACTGACAATGTCGAATCTTAGCAAGTATTTAGAACAAGAACTCATGTCTTTTCTTCATGAAGATGAAGAGTTGCATAGCAACTAGCACGCCTGGACACCTGAAAGAGGCACCTATTTGAGCAGACTAGAATACTGGATGAGTTTCTATTAGGTACAGTTGTAAATTTCCTTGAAATTTAACTTAATGAGCAGTGAAGTATCATTTTTGGCCTTAACATTATTCATGAAAACGTCCTAATTTGAACATGTTTATATACAAATTTAGAGTGCTCTTGTGTTAATAATGTGCTGTAGCATTTTCCCCTCTGCCACTTGCTATCAATAGAATCTCAGATGAGCTATATTTAGTAATATTGTTGATCATACTTTATGAAATACTTGTATATGGACCAATTCTTTGTTCTTGGACGTATACGGAAAGACTGTATGTCACTTCATTGCCCATATTTATAAAATAAAATTTTATTTTATTTGCCATGCTTTTCAGCTATTGCCTCAAGTAAATTAGGTATACTTCTTGCTCGAGTTGAAGAGTATTTTTGAAATAGTCTGCTTAAAACTATCAACATAGAATATGTGAAATTCATGTTGAGAATGACTACCACAAAGTCAGCTGGGAACTGGAGTATAATAAAAGGCCCAAAGATCTGTCAACTCTGAGATATGAGAGCTTGATTTAAAAACCCTGGGCAGAGAATGGTTTTAAATATGAAGCCAAATAAATTTGTGAAAACTACACATCATTCCAAGACCCATTTCAACTACAATTGCCTCATTAAAGCCTATGCTGGCCTTCAAAACCAGAAGTTATATTTCTCTCCTTTGAAATTCTGCAACACTTCGTACCATTTTTTTGCCATAAATCATAATCTTTCCTATTTAAGTGTCTTATTCCATGATTACACTGTGATTTATTTGAAGGTAGTAACTATGCCATTTTTATTTTCTTCCTTACAATGTCTATAATGGCATCTGAACAAGGTAAATGCTCAGTAACTGGTATTTGAGATTGTGCCAATGCCACCACCATTGTTTTTTGTTAAGTGTAACATGCAATGAAGAAATTGTGAAAAGAAATATGAATATAGCTTTATGAATATTTTAGAACTGTACACAACTCTGTAGCTAGCACCAGATAAGAAGCAAAGCACTGCTAGCTGGCCAGTACCTAATATAGTACTCTGTACAATCTCACTAACTTTCTACCTGCAAGGTAATCATTATCTTGAAATCAAATAATATGAATTAATTTTGTCAACTTTTGAATGTTATATAAATGGAAAAGTGCAAAGTCTGGTTGGCTTTTTTTACTCAGTGATGAGATTCATTCATATTTTTGCTCTCTCATTTGCATTACTATATAGCTGTACTATTCAAAGTGCGGTTCCTGTACAATCAGCATCAACATTACCTGAGATCTCCTTAGAAATGCAAATCATCAGATCTCACCCTAGCTTTGTTGATACATAGCCTATCTCTTTGCAACTCAAAAACATGTGTTTTATTAAGCCGTCCCCATGATTATTTTGCCTGGTAGAGTTTCAGAGTAATGGCTGCATAATACAACCAATCCTATGAGGGCTTATAGTGGCCCAATTAAAGATTTTTTAAAATTTCATTTTACAATGCTGTAAAAGAAGCATGCAGCATGCATTAACTGGAAACTGCACATAAAAGTCTTCATTGGTTCAGGTTTTCAATATGTATTCATGTTTGTTTGAGAGGTGGATACATGTACATAGCCTATCTTGAGTTTTGATCCTTTTATCCCCCCATAATCATTCTTCCCATGTCTGAAACATCTTCCATACATGATATTTAAAAAAAGTGTTTTTTTTTAGCATTTCCAGGCTGGTGATACATGGTATGACACTGAGTAGCTGCAAAGATCTACAAGGGGAAACAACCAATAATCCTTATGCATCATATTGCTAGGCTATGCTTTGGTAAGTTAGGTGTACTAAATGCATTGAATTTTATTTGCAATTTACAATAGGCATACTGGGCAGAGACCCCACTATAAATAGAGGGACATCAGCATTCCATTGTATGGCCAGACCACCGTCTTTTCCTCTAGTCTCTCAGTGATAGCACCAGCATTGTTTCTTATCTCCTTCCCATAGAAACCATGTGGTGAAGATGAATAGATCTGCATTTTTCTTTCAAAAATCCCATAGCTTCCTTTGTCTGCAATTTTGCACATAACTGTGGACTGAATGTTTGCATTCCTGAAACTTCATTTGTTGAAGTCCTGGTCTTCAATGTAACTGTATTCAAAGGAAGTCTTTTGGGAGGCAACTGCAATAGCATAAAATCGGGATGATGGAGCCTTTATGATAGGATTAGTTCCATAAAGAGACTACAGAATTTCTGTGCATCAACAGGACATCCGTTTGTAAATCACAAAGAGGACTCACACCAAGACTCAAATTGGCCAGCACTTTGATTTTTTTTATTTCTCAGCTTCAAAAGCTCTAAAATAAATTTATGTTGTTTAAGCCATGCAGACTATGGCAGTCTGTACTAAAAATACAGATCATAGCAGTCCAAACTGAGTACACATATATGAGATCTCATTTGGCTGACATATGCTTACTCACCCAGACCGATAGTATTTCTGGTCTAGAGACATTTACTTTCTTTGTGACCCAGTGTGTCCAGTGCCTACCTGACGAGTCAGCCACATACATCCTTACGCTCTGTGTACTCACCGGTTGTCCAACTAAACAGTGGAAACATTTTTGCATCCTCAATGCTGAACACAGGGGCTGACACAAAGTTCACACCGAACGACAGTTTGAAAAATTGAAAAGTAAATAAGCAAAATTACCTATGACAAAAATCACCCAAATGAAATAAATAAACTTCACTTTTTCTGGAAATTAGAATGATCAAAAAGTATTCACATTCTCTGAAAAATATTTTTGCATACTTATTATGCAATGGGCAATTCTAAGTGTCAGTGTTTGGGGGAATACAAATTTAAATGAGTATTGGTGAATCATTTCAAGAAACTATTATGTTAAAAAGAACATACAATCCACATTGCCTTTTTTTCCACAGATCAGATCGGTCAAAGTTATTAGATGGTGGGACACTGATTCACTTTAGTTTTAAAGGGACAATCCAACATAAAAGAAGAAAGGAAAGAAAAAGGAAGGGAGAGCAGAAAAAAGGAAGGAAAGGAGAAAAATGAAAAGAAAGAAGGTGTAAGGAATAAGAGAAAAAACCTAAATAGTTTCCTTTCCTTGTCGCTTCAACAGGGCCAGATGAGGGTGTAGGGTCAAAATGCCCTGCATTCAAGAAAGATGCATCTGCTTTCAGAAACTTCTTTTTCAAATTCTATGGCAAGCTCTGATACTATGAGCAGTGTACTACTTGATTCTCAGTCTTCTGACATTCTCTAAAAAGACATTTCTGCCTAGCGATGGCAACTACTTGATCTTAATAAAGTATTTTCAATATGTCAGATATTTTCTGGGAAACAGCAAGGAAAGCAAAGGGGTTAATGGGCAATTAGGAAGAGGAATGTTTCAGGCTACAAAGAGGAAAAGATTTAGTAACTGATTAGTTTGTTCACTATATCATTTTAGCTGGACTTTCAATGCCTGTCCTCCAATCCTAGGTGTTGGAAACTCATTTACATGATACGGATGGGGATTGCCTTCTCCTCCATTAACAGGCTAATCTGACACACAAGTTTAAAAACTCCATGGTTTGTCTTATATGAGAACACAACATATCAATAAAATGCAAAATAAAATACAGATAGTGGGAAACGTGCAGATAGATTTTTGTTCTATTGGGAAGGAGAGCAAAGGATGCAGCGAGGGGAGGGAAAAGAGATTTTAAAAAAAATATTAAGAGGTGGTAAATACACGTGCCAACTCCACACAAGTAATGTAATTATTATGTAATGCAAGCATGTACTAAGAAAAATTGGGAAAACAAGGGTTCTCTAACAGACTCTTTCAGATTGGTAAGTAAAAATGAAAGCACGATCTGTACTTTTAATACAAACTTATTGCAATGTTTCATGTGCTTTCAAAAGTAAGCCAATTCATTTAAAAACAGTCCCTTCTTGTAAAGTAATTAAGCCCAAATTAGACATCCAGATGTTTGTATGTATTTGATCACATATACTTAATAACTACTGAGGTAGTTAAGCTTGTTAATGGAGATACAGATGATGCTCTGTGGGGAAACCACACAAAATAGCCATATTATTAGATAACTACGTTTCCAGGCATCTCTTAAATCAAAGGCATTGTTAGAACTGTTCATCTCTCTTTGGAAATGTGTCACAAACGTATTGGATGATACTTAACTGCTATGTTCATTTTTAGCAGCAATGAGTTGCAAATACTGCACTGTTTCTAAAGTAACAGGGGATATACTATTTAAGAAAAGAATGTTAATATTCTGTAGTGCTGGGATGTTATTTATTTATATTATTACTCTAACAACTTTAAGATACTTCCAGTGGCAAGCAATTTTAAACATAAAAGTATAGTATAAAAAGTATTCTCGGGGGCTGGGGATTTAGCTCAGTGGTTCTGCCACCTGCCTTGCAAATACAAGGAGTTTGATCCCCGGTACCCCAAAAAAAAAAAAAAAGTATTCTACACACTGTCTCACTGATTACCACAGACATTCTTAAGCAGCTGTTATTAACAAACTTGAGCACACTTTTTAATTCTCTACCCAAAATATTGAACCCCATTCTCTGTGGGTGACCATATATCTTATTTTACTTAGAAACTTAAAAACATCTAGCTGGTGCTCCATTATCAAACCCTCCATCTCGGCATTTTTATATTTTCTATTCCTGTGCCCAGTTTCCATGAAACTGTGTTTCTCCAGTTGGATCCAACACAAGCTGTGTGCTCCTGGGTTTCGTTCCAGTCTTCATCGCTGTTGTTTTACGGTGGCTTCTAAGGCCTTGTCAGGTAACTCGCACAGACACCTGTACCAGGTTTCTTACCGCATAGCTCAATGCGTTCGCCAGTCTGCTACTTTACTTGCATTCTGTCAAACTACTGAACGCACCAAAGTTAGGGGCACCTCAGGTCTTTAGCTACATTTTTATTCTTGTCCTGAAACAGAGGAAATAGAAGGAGTGGTAAATATAAGGAGGTTTTCACTCTTGAATTCAGTTGTCGCTTAAGATGCTGCTGGCCATTTACATAGGATTTCTTTTTTTTTTTAAGTATATGTGCTGCTGAAGCGAGCACTACATCTTACTTCTTTATCTCATATTAATTAGTTGAAAAAAATAACATCTAATTAGCTGTGGCATTATTGAATAGCCAGTATTCTAAAAGTGAATCAAGCAGTTCAAGTTTTAGTTTTGCTAATCAGCTGCTAGTAAACACATAAACTACTCTACAGAGGGCTTTTATTAAACTAAAAGGAAAATAAACGATCAACAAAATACTTTTTTATTAGCTTACCTTATTAACCATACTAAAAAATAAATAAAAATAAAAAATACACTAACAAGTAATGACCAAAACTACAAGCTCAATTGAATAAAGAGAGTAGTGGCAAAAGACTTTCAGTTTTATTGATTTCTTTTACCTCAAAGTCACTTCAGTACACATGTACTGCAAAGAAAATAAGTATATACTGTCTTACCGGATTTGGACTGCTCTAACAAAACACCACAGACTAAGTGGTAACAAAATACCATTGGCAGAAATTTATTTATCACAGTTCTAGAGGCTGGGAACTCCATAATAAAAGACACCAGCACAACTGGTTTCTAGTTTGGGCCGCTTCCTCATAAATACAGGGTTTTCTCACTCTAGCCTCGGGTGAAAAAAAAGACAGTAGCTAGCGCTCTGGAATTTCTTTCTAAGACATAAATGCCAATCACGAGTATTCTGTCTTCAAGTCTAAATCGTCTCCCTTGATGTCCCACCCATCACTTTTGGGGTTAAGATTTCATTTTACGAACTATGAGCTACAGAAACACTAGGATCATAGCATCAACCGTGATGTGAGAAATAGTACGGTTTACACGAGATATTTGGCCGGTACATCACTCCACTACACTCTGTGAGCTTTACACAAAGAAGGTTAAAGCATGAGCGTGGTACGTGTAGGAGCCAGAACTGTGCAATGTGGCGGGAGTTGAAAATACTTCATGGAATCTTTCCTGGTGAGGTACTCAGAGAATGCATGCTGATCTAGACTTCAAAAGATTTATAGTTCAACAATATTAATTTTTGTTAAAAGCACTTCCTAGGAAAAATTTTTAGAAAGCTTTTTGTGACATTCTACAGTCTGATTTAAGAATTTGGGATATTTTTTGCTTTCACATTTAAGAATGTTCTGTAGACATCTGGCTGCTTTGTCTCCTTGGCTTGCTTCCTGATCTCTCTCTCTTCCAGCCACCATGAAGCCAATAGCTCTCCTTGCTGTGCCCCTTTGCTGTGCTATTTCTGTACCGGAGCCAAACAACCATGGACCAAAACATCTGAAACTGTGAGCAAAAAATGTAAAATGTCATCTAAAAATATACTGATTATTTAAAATTTAAAAACTATGTTACACTGAAAGATTCACTGCCATTAAACCTTTTCAAAGTACCGCCCCCCGCTCTGAAAACACTTAGGACACCATTTCCCCACTTTCTGAAGCAGTTCTGAAAGCCCTCTTAAGTGAGTGGCTTACATGCACTACGAGGTCTGCCCCAAGATCAAGAACTGCTTCAGAATATTTACCTTTCGCGTTCGATTTGGCTTTGGGGAAGCGCCGGAAGTCGCACCGGGTAGATCCCGTGAAAAAGGTGGCAGAGGACGCCATGTTTTCATGAGCCCGCCTTTCCCCTGGATGGTGCTCAGCAACATCATTGTGTTTTTGATCACACTTAGTAAAGACACTCACGGAAGAGAACTTCCAGAACTGCTACGGGATAGGTGCGTTTGAAGTGAGGGGGTAATTTGAGGGGAACTATGGCAATGACTTCTTCTTTTTTTAATTTAATGCACCATAGTTTTGTTTTGTTTTGTTTTGTTTTGTTTTGTTTTGTTTTTTATCAGCCCTTGAAAATCCGTTCTCCTCTAGGTTGTACTTGTTAGGTATTATGTCCCAGCAATGAAAAGTTGACTAATGAACTGAAGTATGTGTTTTCAAACACGATAGTTTATAACTTACTTATGTCTCATGAAATCATCACCGCAGTTGTATTCCCCCTAGCCCAGTTCTTCTGAAATATTTCTCTCCCATACATTTTAATATTTTTCTGGTTTTCTTTTTAATTTCCTAGCTGATACTCACCATGGTTAAATATTTCCTCTTTTCATATTATTTTAATCTAATAGTTAACTTAACTCCAATTAATAGGTTTATGACATTTTTCTTACTACCTATTTCTTGCTGATCTCCCTCTAAAGAATTCTTGCTATCATTTGATCTGTAGACACTGGTTTTTCTCCATGGATTTTTCTGTTCCTTAGACTTTTCTATCTGTAGTGTCTCCAGGCAGTCTCATTTAGCTCGGTGATCACAGCTATCTCCCATTGAGCATTCGACTAGAATACCAGATTCGTTCTTGCACAAAATCCTTATCTTCAGCAGTTCCAATAAATCACTCATCGAATCTAATTATCTTCACTTCTAATTGACTCCTTAAGATGGGCTTCCCCTCCTCTCTTACCCACAACTCTATCTTTCCTCAGCTGTATCGGGAGGCTCTCTAGCTAAAAGTTCAGCAGTTGTACACATGAGATCCCCTAGTTCATTCCTTCGTGGAGGTTAAAGTCCTAACATGCTTCCTGTTTTAGAGCAGATGCCATTGCTTTCAAGAAGACTTTCCAGTCCTGCACTGGAATTAGTCTATTCTACTTTCTGAGGCCATGACATGGCTTATTTATGTATTAAAGGTGAGCTGATTGCATTTTGCCTTTATGTTAGTTTTTATTGTGTCTGTCTTTGAATTACTTTGTAAATTTCTAGAGGTCCAAAATGTCTTTTTTTTTTTTTTGGAACCTTGCAGAGTTCATGATACAATGGATCATCTAAAATCTTGAAAGAACTTAAAATACCTCAGCAATTTACACTGACAATGAAAACATTACACTACATCTAGGCATCCTAGTGACAGAGTCTAAGCTGAAAATGGTAGAAGGCTGATAATAAATGTCCAACCACATTTTGTATTTTGAACAAGATCAAGTCTCATATGTCATTTTAATAACATTCGTTCTAATACTTTGAATGTTACTTTTCTTCCAATTCACATTATGAATTGTTTGATTAACATATAATATTGAAGTATTGGTCAGCTTTCTAATTACTGGAACAAAACACCCAATGTCCTCAACTTGAAGGAGGAGAAGTTTGTTTTGGTTCACAGTTTCAGGTTTCAGTTGCTGTAGGTACTGTAAAACAAAGCTGCTCACTTCTTGGCTCTGGGAAACAGAACTCAGAGGAAGATCACTGGAGAGGAAGCAAGAGGGGCCAGACAAGTTCCCAGGGTCAGGAAGCAATGGCCCGTCCAGACACACCCAGAAGCGCTCCTTACTACTCTGAAACTGATCAAGTTGACAGTCAAGATTAAACGTACCACTTATACTGCTTATAATCATTCTTTATATTTTTTTAAATTTTACTTTGTAGTTTAATTCCCCTTTGAATTACATTATGCATTCTATAATGAGATGATATAGGTTTTACAGTAATCCTGAAACTCAGGGAGACATTAAATTGACTTGATTTCTATATATGTCAGCAAGTACTGACCCATGATGATCACTAATTAATACAGACAAAACTATGTTTCAGAATTCTGAGTTATTGGAATGTTTTAAACCATGACATCCACTATCTTGAAAATGTAGTGAATTCTTCATTTTTAGATATGACTTCACTGCTGGGTTTAAATAGAAATGAAGTAAAAATAAGGAGATAGATAGGATATGGACAGTGCTTAAGTCCATTGTAACAAAGTGGCCAGAAAGAACAAGAGGGCTCAAGATGAACGAGAGATCTAAAGACTGAGTTTGGTGAGAGGATTCTAGTGATCAGCTTTGCTAGTGGCAAATAAAACTGAGACTTGTTTGTATTTTTTGTCTCAGTTCAGATCAATGTGACCTTCTAGGTCAGCTTCTTGAAATTGAATATACTCGGCCTCCAAATGGCTTTGGGAACTTCTAAAATGTATGGAAAACAACAGAGTGACAGTGCATTCCATGGATTGAATGGCCCATCAGGGCCATGCAAATGCGAGAGAAGCTGTTGTTCTGAACATCTTTCATCGTGAAGAAAGCCGTGAACAGATTTGATCCCCCAAATAAAATTCTACATGAAACCGCCATTCGCTGCCAGGGACATGACCAAGTGTATGAACAGCATTTCTTCACCAGAACACAATGCTCAGCATCCACAAGTTCAAGGAGAATATTTCTAATTTGGTCCACAGTTTCGTGAGTTCAGTCCCCACTTGGCTGGCTCCAAGACAGGAGATCCTGGTGGAAACACTGCGGAGATGAGCTGCTCCGGTAGCTGGGAAGCTGAAGAGGTGAACAGCGCCACGACGAGGGGCCAGAAACCACGTGTAACACCCAAGGTTATGGCTTCAGACACCTCATCAGACACATTGCTGTAGACTGGGCAACTCCAGGACAATCAAGTCACAGCACAGCTTAGTGTCACCTTAACTATTTGGTTTCCTTTCACAGCCTCTACATGGATGTCAGTTATAACATATTTTAAGTGCATGTATGTACTCCTTCTAACATATATACTTTATTATCATTTTGAGTTTTGGTAGCTTGTTTCTCTCTTCCCAATAAAGAGAAGATTACTCAAAATGCAAAAGTAAAGGAAACATCATTCCAGCACATTTGTAATCCTGTACTGAAAATCTCCTTCTGTTATTTCTAGTCTCTTGAGGTCCCTTATGCCTTTGAATTATATTTCTTTAAGTGATATGATTATGAAGGTACACAGTGTTTTATCAAGTTTGAGATCCTTAGGGAAATCACGTGATGTAGTAAGTTACATTTAAAGATCACAGATGTTTATTTTCTATGTTTTTTCCCCTATCCCTTAAAGAATATTTGTAACGTCAAAGGCATTGGTAAAGAGATCCTGAATAAATTGACCTGAACTTGTAGATATTTGTTTCTTCTGCAACATCTCCTGCGATACACTGTGTAACTCACTTCCTATCATTAAATAAAATAAAATTGGAAGGGAATGTTTTCAAAGCAGACAGAGACAAGAGTTACTAAATGATGCTGACGGATCAAAGCATGTGGGGACAGCAGGAAAGAGAATCTTAAATTAGTCTTTGATTCCAGGTAAATTATAGATGGAATTTTTCTCCAGGTAAATTAATCAAATTTATTTGTGATTCTTATTTTTATATACATTTCTAGATCTACCATATGACATAAGAAGTCAGTATTGATAACAATAAATAGATGGGGTGAATTAAATGTGTTCGTATCCTATAACAAATTGCTAATGAAAATTATTATAATATTGAAGTTAGTCAATAAAGTATTCAGGTCTGAAGAAAATTGTTTTATATAGGCGGGGGATTTATCTCAGTGGTTTTTCCACCTGCCTCACAAGTGCAAGGTAATGACTTTGATACCTGGTTACAAAAAAAAAAAAAAAAAAAAAAAAAAAATTTATACAAACTTTAGAAATTCTTTCGGAACTGAAGTTGACACACTTAATACAACAAAATAGATAGAGGGAATCTTTTTTATTTGAAAATTTAAAATAGATTCTAGTTTTATATCTTGTATGTTTAATTCTATTATGTTCATCCTTGTCAGGTTGCTCTGGCTTCTGTATTATAGAAATAATTTATATTAATAGTCAATTTCAGTTAAGATCCTACCAGTAACAGTTAAAAAGCTATTGTTCCAAGTCATGGACCACATTATAATCAAACATATGTTTATAGATAGCTACAATTGGGAGAACATGTAAATAATTTTTACATAGTGATATACGTGTATCCTCTATTTGTAAAACCTTGTACAAATAGTGACAGATACCTCAGGGTGAATATATGCAAATATAATAAAAATATATATCTATATAAAAGTCTATCTATATGCATTATATTACTTATGTGTATATTATATCAAAATTTGTGATATGTAAGATATATAATGCACCGTATGAATATGTTTCTTCATAAATAATACAATTATAAATACAAAGACATATTTATATATAAATACATTCAGACTGGGGATTTATTTTTATTTGTTTTTTTGTTTGTTTCTGCTTTGGGAGTTTTTTGTTTGCTTATTTGTTTTGTTGAGACAGGCTTTTGTTACGTAGTTTAGGTTGGCCTTGAACTCACTGTGAGTATAGGCTGACCTCAAACTCACTGAGATCCTCCTGCCTCATCCTCCCAAGTGCATCATCATCCCCAGCCAGACTGGGATATAAACCCAGACAAACTGGCTTTAGAGGCCACCCTAGGTTACCATGTTTTTCCCAGTTCTTGAAACATTCCTAGTAGCCAGAGCACGCGTGTGAAGGGTTTTGTAGGCTGGGGTGAAGCCATGAAAAGCCAGTGACACAAAATTCCAAAGGATTTTAAAAGTAAGAATTTGAATTCCATCACCAGGACTATAATCTTAAGTAATCACTCATCACAAGAGAGTTTATAATCAAATACAAGTCACTTTCTGCTGACTTTTGATAATATATCATATTTAAATTAGCCATCTTCCTCTTACTATTTACTCATTTAAAACGAGTGTTTATTCAGTAATGCAAGCAAAAGGAGACAAATGGAAACTTACCTTTCAGACCATGGATCTGTAATCAGAATAACAAGAACTGCCTGGCATGGTGGTACACATTTACTAAACTTGCTAGAAGATAAGTTAGGCAGAACTCTGGAAGACATTGGCATAGGAAAAGACTTTATGAACAAATCCTCAGCAGCACGGGAACTAGCAGAAAGAATCAACAACTGGGATCTCATCTTTTTAAAAAGCTTCTGCACTGCAAAAGAAACCATCAACAGAACTAAGAGACAACCTACAATGTGGGAAAAACTTTTTACCAGACAAAGGACTATTATGTAAAATATATAAAGAACTCAAAACAATCAACCCCCCAAAATACAAAGATCCAATTCTAAAGTGGGTATCTGAAATGAACAGACATCTCTCAGACAAAGAAGTAAAAGCACAAGTAAATATATGAAAAAATGCTCCACATCACTGATCATTCTAGAGATGCAGATGAAAACAACACTGAGATTTCACCTCACCCCACAAAGAATGGCTGCTATCAAGAAATCACACAATAACAAATGTTGGCTGTGGGGAGAAAGGAACGCTTCTCCTTTGTTAGTGGGAGTGCAGACTGGTGCAACCACTATGGAAGTCAATAAGGAGATACCTCAAAGAACTAGGATTAGAGGTTCCATTTCACCCAGCCATCCCTCTATTGGGTATCTTACCAAAAGAATTAAAAGAATCATACCATAGTGATATATGCACACCCAAGTTTATAGCGGCACAGTTTGTAATAGCTAAAACTTGGAAACAGCCCATCTGCTCATCAGTTGGAAACTGAATAAAGAAGATGTGGTTTTTCTATAAAATGGAATACTACTCAGCCATAAAGAATGAGAAAGTAGATTCATTCGTAGGTAAATGGGTAAATTTTGAGGATATACTCCTAAGTGAAATAAATAAGTCACACATATGCAAATACCAAATAGTTTCTCTGGTGTGAAAAGCTAAAATAGTACTCAAGATCCTAACGGGACAATTAGCAATGTGAAATAGGAAGAAAAGGACCAAAAGTGTAGTGTAGGGACAGTGAGAAGGAAAGGGAAGGGGAACAAGGGAAAAGGAAAAAAATATGAGAAAATGTAAAAATGGAATTAAAGTATTTGAAGGTGGGGAGGGGAGGAGGGGGTGAAGGGAGGGCGGGGACAAGGGGAAAAAATGAGAACCAAGGCCTGGCATGTAAAGGTACAAGATCCCAGTAATGACTGTAACTGTACTGTCTACCTAGAATGTACCAATAAACTCAATTTAAATTTTAAAAAAATATTAATCTGATAGTCTGACAAAGATAAAAAAGCTCCCTCCAGCTAATACTTAAGAAATAGTTTAGACATAAATTTCTGGTAGAGAAAAGTAGTTCATAGAATACCAGCCTGAGATTCTATCTTGTATGTTTTGAATCCCTTTTTCCGATTAATAAACAATAATCATGGTGTAATTCCCCCAGGTATGTTTGTACAGCAAACTCCATGGAAAGTGAAGACATCTCAAAGATGGCTGAAACAAGAATCGTGGTTTCAATTCCAAATTGTTTATATGTAGTGAATCATGGCTTCACCTGAAAATGAATTTCAAACTTTCTAGGGAAAGCAGCTGCGAGATCTACCTTTCAGTGACCCTGTTGCTGACAAGGCTTTGGTGAAAACACAGCATTAGCATCAGCTTGTTGAGAAGTGATGGAGCATATAGTCATATGACCTCACATGGCAGTTTGGACGTGATACCCTCTTGATCATCCTGGGTAATACAGGGAATTACTCCTACACGATGTAAAAAAGCAGTGGCAGATTATGTTAGGGTTGCCTTTGACCTTTCTGAAGAAACAAACACACAGAAAAACAACTGTTTGTATCCTTCATCCACGAAGATGTTAAGATGCAAATTAGCCTATTGTTTTTTCTAATAGCTGCCATCCAACATTTTTGAAATTATGGAAATACACACCAGGTAATTATATTATTTTAGATCATTTTTCTTGTGGCAGAATAACAATTGAATAGATATAATTTTAGTTTATCAGCTGGCACTGTCCCTTGCATGCTAATAGATACCTGTTGGGAATGAATCGACAGATTTCTAAAATGTTGTTTTTCCATTGTTATTTGTTCATTTAACTTCGAAAAGGGATGTGAAATTCAGTAATAAAGAGCACGTTTAGAGAACTGAGCAGTAACCTTCCCTGCTTACAAAAGACATATAAGACATACTGTATATGACAATGAACCCTTTGCTGTGGCCTGTTTTTAGATAGGACTGGTAGATTCACAAAATATGTTTCATCCCTTAATTCATGTTTGTCCATCAAAATTATATAAAATACCTATTTTTTATTGATGCATTTTTTTTCTTTTTATTGATTTTATTGGTACATTTTAGGGATACAGTACAGTTACATTCATTACTGGGCTCTTGTACCTTTACATGACAGGTCTTGGTTCTCATTTTTTCCCCTTGTCCCTGCCCTCCCTTCACCCCCTCCTCCCCTCCCCATTTACAAACATTTTATTTCCATTTTATCCTATTTTTTTCTTTCCCTTATTCCCTTTCCCCTACTCTTCCCACTTTCCCTACCCCTTTAGCCTTTTTTTTCCTATTCCACATTGTTAATTATCCCATTAGGATCTTGTGCACTATTATAGTTTTTCACACTGATGCGGTTTTTACTCACCCCTGTATCTGTCTCTCTGTTACCTGTGTCAATCTGCTTCCTATTAGTTTTCTGTTACAAAATATCTGAGATAATCACTTCGAAGTGAGAAAGGTCCCTTTTGGCTTATGGTTTCAGCACTTTCATTCTGTGGCTGGGTGGCTTTAATGCTCGTAGGCCTGTGGCAAAGCAAAATATCATGGCAGAGAGCATGTGGTGGACAAAAGCTTCTCACCTGTAGGTGACCAAGAAGAGAACGGAGAAGGGACTACAGTCTCGGTGTCATCTTCACCAGGACCTGCACTTCTTTGCAGTACTAGCCCTCAAGACTTAAGGATTTCACTACCTTGCAATTGCAGCGTAGGCCAGGGAATAAGCTGCTAGCACACGCGCCTTCACAGGACATTCAAGATCTCATCTATAGTTCCATTAAAAGTAGTAAACGCCAAAGCTCAGAGTAAATACCTAAGTAGCTGTGATGTTTTTTGGTTGTCATGTTTTTCTTTTCCGGTGATTTATAGACCTTCTATGTAAATCGATAGCAAAAGCCACAAGGAGTCATTTGGGTGAGAGTGGAGGCTTTATCGACAGTCATTGTCTTTCAGGACTTTTCCTCAACCCATTAGCTGCAGTTTCTCAATATCGTGTGATGGATCATCTGCTAATCTTCTGCCTCATGTGTGCACAATGACTGGCTTTTTTCTCACTACTTTCAAGACTCTGTTGGTCTTTGACTTACGTCATTTTAACAAAGATGTCTAGGTGTGGAACTCTTTGAGTTAGACCCACATGGAGTTTGGTGAAATTCTTGTGGTATACTAATATTTTTCATCAAGTTGGAAAAATCTGACCATTCTTTCCTCAAATATTTGTGTCCCTTTCTCTCTTTTGATACTCCCATAGGGATATGTTAATATATTTTATTTTATTCTATGGTCTCTGTGAGTACGTTCATTTCTTAAAATTTCTTTGTCAGCCTCCAACTGGAAAAATCTCAGTTAATCTCTCTTCAATTTTATTGTTTCTTCTGCCAAATTAAATCTCCCCCTGAGTCACTTTGTTGTTTTGTTTTGGGTTTTGAAACAGAATTTCACGACGTACTTCAGACTGGCCTTGAACTCACTATGTAGCTGACTTCAAATTGTCAGTGACCTTCCTGCATCAACCTCCTGAATGTTGGGATGACAAGCATGGGCCACAATCCCTGGTGAGCTTACTGAACTTTTAAAACCAGAGTTGTGCTCCTGAACTCTAACCTTGCCATTTGAGTCTCTCTTATAATTTCTAGGTCTGCATTAACTTTCCCTAGTGACACCTCTTCCTTCTAATCTTTTTCAGTACTGTAAGCAGAATTATCTTAGATCATTGAGCATATTTATAATAGGTGACTTTACATCTTTGACTAATAATTCAATATTTGAGCTTTCGCAGGAACAGTTTCTACAAATTGCTATCCTAAATGTATACCATGGATAGGACACACTTTCTTGTTTCTTTGTGTATCTTGGAAGTTAGGGATTTTCATTGAAAACTGGAAATTTAATAATATACTTATGGCAACTCTGGAAATAAAATAGTTTCTTTACCAAGATTTAGGTTTTTTAAAGTTTTTCTTTTTCTTTTTCATAGTATTGTTTATGGACAAATTCTCAAAGTCTCTAATTTTGTCGTATACAAGCCTAGGAATTTCTTATATCTCAGTGACAGCTAATGATTGGACAAGTAAGTAGTCCCTTAAATGTTTGAAAAATATCCTCTAATTTTTACTGAGGAGCTCTGTGTCTGGACACGCCTTCAATGGTTGGGCAGCACTTCGCATGTCTACTGTTAACTTCACCTGTTTCCTTCCTGCATGGGGGCTCGTGGCAAGCCATGGGTGAGCAGTCACAGATTGCTGAGGTCATTACTGAGGGTGACCAAGTGTTTTATGTGGAATCTCAATTAAAAGGGGCATTTCAGAGATTTTTCAAGGCTTCCTCCGAACATCTCATTTTCCAGTTTTTCTGTTTTAGTTATTTTTGGTCAGACTTATGTTTGCTGCTATGGGCATCCCTGCCTCGGGTGGCTGTGGCATAATTGCCAGGGATTGTTTCAGCAAATGCCCTGTGGTAGGATTGTTCCCACAAGGAGAATTTTGAGTCAGGTCTAATAAAGATGACCTCTGAAAATGGCCATCAGACAGGTCAAACAGTAACAATGGCTCTAGTAATTGGACCTTTTGGTGACACCAAACCCATCACACCCTTCAGGGTGTGCTAGGCTCCTGCTTTTCTCAACTGTCATGGCTACAAGTCAATTGCTTTTTTAAGGCCATACCAGAATTTGAGAGTGAAGAATGGAAATCAGATAAGTTAAAATGGCACAAAGTTTGCCTTCTTCTGCAATTTAGACATTTGTCTTGAATAAATGCTTTCATGTCTAGAAGAAAAGTATTATTAATCAGCTCAGCTTTTTGTATCATCATATACTAGGAGAAATGATGCTATTAATTAACAGATTGCAGAGTAGTGGAGAATATTGTAATGTCGAAAAATAGGTGACCGCCCAGTCTTCTCTGGGAGTCCAGGCAGATATATGAGTTATTAAATATAGGTTTCCACTTCAGCTTCTGCGAAGAGAAACAATCTATCCTTGTATTCAGTCTAGACTTGAGAACTGAAACTATATCCTTAATGTATTACATTATATCATTTAAAAGTGCTAAGATCTAATGCCTCAGAATCTAAACTGTTTGGAAATAGATCTTGTAGATGTCAATTCTTCAAAGAGCAGAGTGCATGCTTAATTCACTGTAACTTGTAATCTCATAAGAAGTTAGCCGAATGAAGACAGAGACAAACAGGAAAATGCGAGGTGAGGATTAAGGCAGAGAATGCCATTATGCAGCAGCAGGCAAAGAAACACCAGAAATGCCCAGCCAACCACTAGGAGCTGAAGCGGGGTGAGGAAGGGTTCCCCTGCAGGCTTTTGCCTTAAGAAGGGGTATCATCCTGCCCAAACTTGTCATGTGAGCCTCCACAACTGTGAGACGATGTACTCCTGCAATGTTAAAAGAAGCGGGTCTGGAGCACTGCTCCAGGCATTATGAAAGAAAATGAGATGGCACGAAATACACTGACATGACGTATCTGTATTTTGTATTTCATGTTTGTATGACAGCATTTATCCTTGGGATCTCGCACCCTTACATGACGTATCTTTGTTCTTCTGTTTTCCCCATTCCACTGCCCTCCCTTAAACCGCTTCTCCCCTCCCTATTTACAAAGGCTTTGTTCCCACTATTTCCTCTTCTCAGTTTCTCATTTCCCTTCTTCCCTTTGCATACTCCTTCCATTTCCTCTTTCCTTTCTTTTTCAGACCTTTTAGACCACATTATCTATTATACATTTTTATTCTTATTTACACTTTCAGTTTCTCACGTCAGGGACACTCTTCGGTCTCTGCACACGCACGTCCTATCTACTTCACTTACGAATGTGGCCTCGATGTGCATCCATCTAGCTCTAAATGTCTAGTTTCTCACCCTTTATGTCTCAGTAGTACTCTACTCAGCCACTTGCCCAAGCACATGGCGTACTCTTTACAGGAATTTTTCAGGAAATCCCATAAGTTTGTCCATGGAGAGAACAATAGTTGTGTTTCTAGAATCTTCCACCAAATCTTCCACCTGTTCTAGATTGCTGTATCATGATCTAGTCTCATGCTTAAGTGCTTATGTTGAAAGATCTACTCTAACCAAATTTTCAATTCCCCATAATTCTCACTTTGCCTTTCCTGCAGCGAGACACTGACAGAGTTTGATAGAGATTGTGTTCATCCTTGCTAAAACAAAAATCAACTCAACTCGAGCTGGCTTAAACTTCTACAACTCTTTGACATTTTCTGTAAGTCAAATATGAATATTAAATGTAGCTAAATGAGAGAAAAATGGTTCCAAAACAGGACATATGTGAGGAATGGGCTGTGTATTTTTAAATGGAAATATCAAAGTCTACATTTGTCTACAAGGTAATATTCGTGTAGCAGAGGCTAGTAAGGACCCCTTCTGTCATCTCAGCACTTACCTTGAGGAATCGTTTTATTGAGCAAATGTTTACAGATCATGCATTATGACAAATGCAGACAACAGGGGGACTTGCAGAAAAACAAAGATGAACAGGATGGTTTTCCTGTCCTTAAAGGAGTCCAAAAGAATGAAAGAACTTGAAGTGTGTAGATTTCATTAATTAGAAAGAAATAGTCACACTGGGATGGATAAGCAGATGAGCAAAAATATTTTTTTAAAAAACAGCGATTTGAAGCAAATCTTTTAAAAATAGTAGAGTTGATTCTTTTCTGGAGCAACTTGCTATTTAAAAAAAAAAATATTCCTTCATTTATCTGTACCTTTCTCACCACTTGCCAACTCCACTTATTTCAACCAGAGCATCTTAATTGTATTATCCACTAGTATATTCTCCTTTAACCTTCACTCATTAACCCACTATCACATGCTTTTCAATATTATTACATCATTAAGACTGATCTCCCAAAAGTCTTGGATAAGGACCAGCAGGCCAATCTCCATACAATTTTAATTCCTATTTATTTTTAATCTTTTGGCCTACTTCATTCTTCTTTTCAGTATATGTTAATTGTTCTTTTAATATGTCACTATTATCCTCGGGGGTTCTTTTCTTGTTTCTTTGACCACACCTCATCTGCACTTCTGGCTTTCATTTAGTCACCTTACCATATTTAACTGATCTGCTTGGGCTGCCTTCACACAATACCGTACATTCAGTTGCCTAAACAACCGCAACTCTCTTTCCGTTCTAGAGGAGAGAAGTTTCTAGTGAGGGCTCTGCTCACGGCTTGCAGATTGCCACCTTGTCTCTGTGTCCTCAAATGGCTTTTCTTCTGAGCATGCTTGAGAGAGAAAAAAGTTTGGTTCATGTTCTCCTCTTAGAAGAACACTAGTGCGGTTGGATTTAGGTCCCACTGTACTGACCTCATTTAAATTTAACTCACCCCTAAAGGTTGGATTTGGTCAGCTAAATTATATTGGTCAGATTTGTGTCACAGTAATAAATTACCCATGTTAGGGTGCCTGTGGATAAAACAGGTTTATTTAGCTCATGGTGTTTGAGAGTCGAGTGCATGGCACAGGTGAGAGTCCCGCCATATTGTGACAGAGCTGGTGGGAAGCAGAGGATCATGTTTTCATACAAGAAGCCAGTGCAATTTGGGCGTTAGGTGGCTGATACGTGGCACAGGAACTGGTCTGAACTAATCACACATGCTTGCCCACCCACAACCCCGTGATAAATCAAAGCACAGAACGTAAGGAGTCACTTGGCTAAAGTGGAGGCTGTTTCTGTGCACAGCATAGAGTATCAGTACCAATATAAACCTCACAGTACAGTGCAGACTTCAGGGAACCCCTACGTAGGAAGCTGTACGTGTGTGTAGCACACTCTTAGCGACAGAGTTCAAATCATAGTCTCCACCATTCTAGAGTGTCCATTAAACACCTAGCATCTTTCTGTAAACTTTCCTCCATATAAATTAGCCACAAAGAGGGGAGTGACTACACACACAAAATGTTTGTAAGAACAGGGTCTATAAAGTACACACCGAGATATTTGTTAATCTGTTGACGCTACTGATTGAGTTGATGCTTGGTAGTCAGGGAGAGACCTCTAGCTGCCTATGGTGCATAAGAATCACAAAGTTACAAAGTCACAACCAGCACTCTTCTAAATAGAAGTATCCTCTGAAGGAAAGAGTGTGTGGGAACATATTGTGTCTGTTTATTTTTAAGTATAATAAAGGATATATGAGGGCCGGGAGTGGTGGTGCATGCCTGTAATCCCAGCATTCAGGAGGCTGAGGCAGGAGTATCACTGTGAGTTCGAGACCAACCTGGGCTACATAGTGAGTTCCAGGTCAGTCTCAACTACATAGTGAGACCCTGTCCCCAAAAACCAAAATAAATAAATAAAGGATAAATGAAAGTCAATGGTGCTGAATAACTAAAAAAGATAAAAGATGACAAGTAATCAGTCAACAGAACAGCAAGTCTCTGACTTATGCACACCTGAGTTTCAAACTTTCATAGGTGTGCTGTTCAAGAGTCATAAGTGTACTGGGTAAGACTCACTTTGTTGGATTATGAATGAATCTGATTTATCAGAATGGAATGTGTTTGTAAGTCAGGACTAACTGTACTTGTATGTGTGTGTCCCCAACTTCCAATCTCATATCAAATAGCCATTAGACAAGTGTGCACTAAGTTCATATGGTAGAACGTTGATTCCACATTGCAACATTGGACTGATTTCACAGTGCAAAAGTATGAATTAATAGGAAGCGTCTGAATCCTGGAAAAGGGTTTCTCCTAAATGGGTGATTGCCTTTTTTCCAAGAGTGGATGAGCTATTGTGGGAATTTAGAGACCCCTTCTCTCTTCCGCAAGCACCAACCTGTAATTGTGCTTTGTACCAAGACCACAGCTTTCTAACGAGGGTGTGGCAACTGTGAGACAGTGCAAGGCCATCAGCAAGAGGGGCCTTAGACTTAGACCTCCCAGTCTTTAGAACCAAAATGTGTCTTCCTTCTTAACAAATTATCCAGTCTCAGGTATTCAGTTATAGCAAGAGAAAATGGAGTAAGATACATGATGATATACCAGAACACCAAAATCAACATTTAATTCATAAGCTGTTCAGTAACATGAGTCATTTGCTAACATTGACTTTGAAATAATCTCATTTCCAATTCTTGAAATAAAGAAATACATGACACAGAAAGCTTCCTTCCACCCGAGTGTCCAAATTCTGTGGACGCCCCAGCACCAATGGAAACACGGGCTCTCCCTCTGTATTCCTTGGAGGTGCTGTCGGGAGCTCACTGAGAGAACAAACTCTCCAGAGGAGCTCAGCTTCCTCATATCCAATTTCCATCTCTTATCACAGATTTATAAGGTGAATCGGTCCCAGAAGACCTTAGGGGAGGTAATTACAAATTCAAATATTGAAGGAGAATGATCAAATACAAATGAGGTATGAGATTTCATAAGCAAAAAACCCTGTAAATATTATGTCTGGAAATTAGTTTTGAGGGTTTTTTTTTAAAGGGAGAATTTCAAATGAAACTTAATTTATTGATAGGAGTTAATTTGCTAGAGGCTCACGCTTCAGTATGGCATCCTGAGATAGTCTTAAGTGATTCATATGATTTAGTTGGCTAATGGGCTACTGACTGAAACAAACTCAGTTATAATCAAGAAAAATCGCTGAAGACTGGAGAAATTAATCAGGACAAGGAAATAGAATTTTTTAAAGTAATGAAATCTAAGGAAATTCTGGTCTGTTTTCTTGATATGTTTACTCAATTAAACCCTTATTTCTTCTCTTTCATGACCTGTAAGATGCTCCTTTCTTTAACTCACCGAGAAGGCACAGTTCTGCAAATAGTAGCTCCAGCAGTTTTGATAGATGCTAAAGAGTGGTTTCCTATGGATGGATTGTTGGGGGAAAGATACTGAGATTGAAACACGCTGGGTGAATGGAGAGTAATGGGTACAGGTGCAAACGTGAAGGGAATTCTGGTTTCAGACTGAATATGAGAAGGGCTTAGAAGTGGCAACTTCCATATTCACAATAACAAAAAAACAAAAAAGATGAAAAGCTGAAAATCAACACCTTTTTAAAGGCCCATCAGAGAACTGAGGTCACAAAGTGAAATTTAACCAAAGTCTGGAAGAGACAAGTAAAAGACCAGCAAAGATCACTCTGTCTGAAGCAAATATCCTTGGGGAATATACTGGTAGGGATATTTCCTGAAAACTATTTGACAAATTGCTGGGAGATGTGTGTCAATTAGCTTGAGCATAAACTAGCTCCATTTTAGGAATTATCTACAATCTGAGAATCTCACCAGTGTCTTATTGTAACTATCTAGGAAGTTTCTCCTCTTACAGGAGACAGAGGTGAAAGCAACCATTTCAAAACATGTTCAGAGTTTTTGTCCTAACAAAAGTCTATTCTTTAAGGGAAACAGCTTTACCAGAAGGATAATTACCAAATAATGAAATCCTACAGCTTTCCTGTCTCACATAATAGGAGAGGAAAACAGTCTAATACACACTAGGGACACCATAGGCCAGGAAATCAAGGCTCCTAAACATTAAGCCTTAATCTGAAAAGTATACAATATTTCTACTTCTACTTACGGTCACATCAACAAGGCTTCGAGAAAATGATGAAGAACTCAAACTGATCTAGCAGCAAGATTGGCTGTATTTAAGAAAAAGCGTTCAGTGAGATGGAGACAGCTGTATGAAAAAAGGCAGTGGAGAAAACTTAAATGTCTACTACTTGCAGCCATCCCAAAAGATAAGCACAGTCAAGCTCTTGGAGAAATTAACATAAAACTTCAAACTAATGCTTATATATCACCAATGTACTAAGGCCAGGTTTTAAACAAAAGTACATCATTCTAGGCAGCAGTAAAAGACACCAGATGAAAAGACAAAGCACACGTCAGAACTAGATTTAGATATTACAGAGAATTACAATTATCAGACAAGTAGCTTAAAATAATTACCAATGCTATGCTAAAGACTCCAGTGAAAAAGTAAGGGACATGAAAGTACATGCGAGTAATACAATGGAGAAATGGAAACTCTACGAAAGAATAAGAAGAAATCTTAGAAACAAAAAAACAGTAAAGAATAAAGACACAAAGAATGCTTGGAATGGACACATTGATGGATTGCGCAGATCTAAAAAGATTCTCTGAGTTTGAAGTCATGACAACAGAAACTTTCCAAAGTAATATACAAAGAGAAGAAAGAATGAAAACAAAACCCAAGAACTGTGAGATAAATGCAAAAGGTGTACTAGATGCACAATAGGATAATTGAAAGAAAGAAAAAGAACTGAAGAAATACTTGAAATAATACTGGCCGAGAATTTAGCAAAATCAAAGATAGACATCAAAAATGTCCCACAAACTCAGAGAACACTGAATATGACAAGTTAAAAAAAAAAGTGACCACAAAGCATAGCCTGTTCAGCTTCAGGACGGGAAAGAGAAAGGTATCTGGGGATAAGGTCGGGTGGTGATCTTCTCTATGCAGAAGTAGAGTAAGAATTATATGGAGCTCCTCATAAGAAACCACAAGCAACAAGAAGACATAGGGAAGTTTTTAGATATTAAAGGAAAACAATTGAGATTCCATATTGAGGGAAAGTGCTTTTAAATAGAAAGGAGAGATTTTTTTTTTTGAAAAACAAAAATTGAGAAAATTTGTTACAAGTTGACCTCCTGGTAAGAGACTTTTTCTTTCTAAAGTTCTTCAAGAAAAAGCAAAATAATATAGGAGAAAAACTTATGTTTGGATTATTAACAAAAGAGAAAAACTCATCAAAGCAGAAATTAATCATGCTAAAATAAAATATTTTCAACTTTTTATTCTGTCTTGATGTATTTTTTTTCAAAAAAACAATATCAATAATTTATCAGGTTACTTTTACAGATAAATGAAATTAATGACAATAATCCATTAAAAGGTCAGAATTAGAAATACTCATATGGTATCATCACAGTTTGTGTATCGTTACAGTGTCATTTGATTTTGATGAGTTGAAAATGAATATTAAAAACTAAATCATAAACTGTGTTATTATTCAGCTACTAAAATTTATTAAGAGTTATTGACATGTTAAGAAAGTAGAAAGAATCATAGAAAATGATGAATTAAAATCTAAGAACACAGAAAAGACAAAAATAAAAACAAGAAATATACAAATAAAAAATAATTACAAGTACAGTAAACATTGACCTAACTATATCTGTAGTCACTTTGAATGTGAATGCATTTAAGTGTGGATGCTTAGTTGCACCAATTAAAAGCAGAGTTAATGCACACACACCCACCACACAAGGGACCCAGCTCTCTTTGGCCTAGTAGAAACCTACTTTAAACACACAAAACATCCAGTTCAGGGACAGATTCTTTTCAAATGTTTCCATCAATTCTCTCTCAATCATTATAGAATACTAATAAGTTTGAACCTAACTGAAATAGATGAATTGTGAATTTAGTAGCATAGATTTCATGAGAGCTAAGTCAATATTGTGGAATTATTCTTTCTTAATGCACAAAATGTGTTATAATTTTATTCACTGATTCCTTAGACATCTATGGGAGATTCACTGTAAACAACTTGCAGGTTCTTGATGTTTACATGGTCTTTGAATATGTAAAGATTCTATGCAATAAGCATGAGCTAAAGTTAATAATATTAACAAGAATGAAAATGGAGAAAGAATTAGAGGAGCAGTGGGAGAGAGCAGGAGAAGGGCATTAAATTTAAAAAAACAACTTTTATTAGGTACACAGACCTACTCCCCATGACAACGGTGAACCACATATACTGTAAACATGAACAAATAAAAAAGAAAATGTATACAACTCTCTCTGTCATGTTTATTTCTCTCCATACCTGGAATACTTCTTAGAAATATATGATGCAATTATTGTAAAATTATGACAAAGGGAAGCCAGCTGTAATGATTTTTATTCTTTAGTTCATTTTTCCTGGAAAAGGCTTCATCCTAAATATATACATATTAGTAAATGCTAAATCACTAAAGGAGAAATCTGGGACCAGTCTCATTTGATCATATCTTAGAAGCTTCTTATGGTGACTACTTCCTATATAAATAATGCAAACAATTTCAGAGACCTCATTGCTTTTTCATATTTTATATAAAGTTAATTTAGAATATGCAAATAGCCTTTTTTTATAAGATAGTGTGCTACAGTAAGCCTCAGAACAAATTTTGGAAAAGGAGGGGCTTAGACTGAACAGATTCCATGCATTTCTCTGCTAACTTGGCTTGACAGCTCAATGATTGTTCTATACACAAAGTTAAAACAGCAGAAACAAAGACAGCTGAGCATCAAGCACTTGGAAAGGTTCTCTGCTTCCCTCTGCCAGATGACATGGGATAGTCTTCAGTATTGTAGGCTTTCTCAATGGGAGACAGAAAGTTAATGATAGGATACTGATTCCTGGCATATGGTAATTTATGTAAGTGTTAGATGATAGGAAGGTATCAATAATAAGCTTTCAACGCAAAAGAGGTTTAAAATGAGAACTATAGATTATTTTTAGGTTCTGAAATTGCTTGAGATAGCAACTTAAGAAATACCTGTTTTTCAGCACTTTGCTTTGAAAAAATATAAGACTATGTCCACTCTTTATAATTTTAGATTTTCTTTTGTCCTTTCCTATGTTTGAAAATAAGCCAAATCACTTTTTTCTGAGCTATCAATGGCTTTCCTGAACTTAGCTTAGGGTTCCAGCTGACTGGTCTTCATTAAGCAATTATACTTTTATGAATATCCTCAAATGACTTAGGAAATATTTTTAACAAGGAAGAAAAAACAGATCAAAAGTGATAAATGATCTTATAGTTTGCTAAGATGTCTTGTCAAGGTGGAATAGAAACAGGCTTTCTCAAGGAGAGATAATCAAATTGTGCCAATAATTACTGAATTCTGTCTTGTAAAAGTCTTTTAAATAAAGTGGTGGTGTGCAATGAATAATATAGATCTAAAAATTGAAGAAAATGTTTCTCCCTCTGTCCGTATCTCTGTCACTGTTTCTGTTTTCTCTTTGTTCTGTCTCTTTCTTTGTCTGTCTCTCTTTGTTTGTGTGTCTCTGTCTCATCTCTGTCTTTCTCAGTCTCAGCCTCTCTCTCTCTCTCTCTCTCTCTCTCTCTCTCAATTTCTATTCATGTAGTAAAGTAATGTTATAAACTAGGGGAAAAAGTTAAATATTGGGGAAAATCTACAATTTCAATTGTATACTGTGTGCTTATTGTTTAACACTCCTGAACATCAAGCATATATGGAACTGAAGATAAACTATGAGAATTATACTAAGCAGTTTTTCAAGATTCACATTTATGGAAGAGGCAGGTAATTAACTGGACCTTGGAAAGGTGTTGGAACTAAGTAAACGTTGAAGGGAGTTCTTAGAAGGTGATGTCATTAGAAACAACATTGGTGGCTGCACTTAAAGACAGAAGTGCAGGTAAGGGTGGAATTTGTCATCCTGCTTGGCAGAAAAAGTGAAAGGGGAAAGGAAGGAAGGGAGCCTCCAGCTGCCATTTATCCAAGTGGTACTCAAGTTTTATGAAGCTGTTGTAAGAAGAAATAAGAGAAATGCTAGCTCCTATCTTTACAGAAATATCCCATCCTTCAGGACCACGTAGGCTAACCCTAACTATCCTAGTACTTAAATTCTAGAAAGAATTTGATGAAGAGAATCATAGACTTGAAAAACCAACAGAAACCCTGGACACCGGGGATCCTTTTGGGCCTACAGGAAGCTGTTAGGGAGCTGGTGAGACGGGCAATGAAAGAGGACGGCTGATGGGCATCCCTGCTGCAGGCACAGGGCAAGTGGTGGGATTCAGAGGAAGATGCCGGCTCTCTTCACACCATGTCGCTACTAATTCTCCCTGCTTATCTTGGGCTTCATCAAATCTTCTTCGTAATGATTCACCAGTGTTTCATATTTTTACACAGTCAAATTGGCCTTAAGTTGTTGCCTCTGGAGTTAGTATTTTGTCTACCAAGACTTTCTAAAGCAATATGGCACTGATGATTCGACATTTATTCCCATCGCTTTATAGCTTTCTTTTTAAGCTGGCATTTCATTCATCCTATATCTTCTTCGTATATTTTGAAATGAAAATCTGTCTGTAGAACTTTATTTAAAACAATTCATATGGGCTGTTTCCAAGTTTTAGCAGCACATTTGCCCATCAGCTGGAGACTGGATAAAGAAGATGTGATTTTTCTATAAACGGGAATAGTAAAGAATGAGAAATTAGAGTCATTCGTAGGAAAATGGATACATATTGAGGATACATATTTCACTCCTAAGTGAAATAAATAAGTCACACATGTGTAAATACCGAATAGTTTCTCTGGTTTGAAAAACTATAATGGTACATAAGATCCTAAAGACATAATTGACAATGTGAAATAGGAAGAAAAAGGCTAAAGGTGTAGAGGACATAGGAAGGGTAGGGGAAAGGTAATAAGAGAAAAGAAAAAAAACATGAGAAAGTGAAAAAATGGAAATAAAGTGTTTGTAAATAGGGAAGGGAGGAGAGGGTGAAGGGAGGGCAGGGATAAGGGAAAAAAATGAGAACCAAAACCTGTCATGTAAAGGTACAGATCCCAATGATAAATGTAACTGTACTGTATACCTAAAAGGTACCAAGAAACTCAATGAGAAAAAAAAATTTTTTAAATACTTCATAGAAATTTTGATTATTGTTAGATTAAACATATGGACTAATTTCAGAGGAACTTTGAAAATTACAATATTGAATATGTTCATTCATAAACATCTCAGTTTGTTATTTTTATTTTAACTGACATAATAATTCCACATATTTTTGGAGGACAGTGTGGTTTTCAACAACGTGTGCCATGTGTAATGACCACATTAAGAGGGATTGTACATCTGCTGAGGCTTGGGATGGTTCCAAAGGTGAAACATGGTTTATCAGGGGTTTATGGTTTATCAGAAGATGATCAATCTTCAAACTGCCTAAAAAAGGGGAAATGCAAGGGCTAAAGAGACAAAAAATAGACTTGAGTAATTTCAAAGTTTATGGAGGACTGGGAGATCAGTGCCTCAGAGTGGGCAGAAGCAAAGACTTTCTAAGCTACCAACTGTTTACTGGGTGCACACACTAATTGGAAGGGGCATCAGGTGACTTAGCGGGTGGCGGGAGTCCTCTGTCAACGCAGAACCTATGCTGTTGAAGCTCTTGGGTCATGAGGTTCTCCTGCTGAGGAGGACTGTAAGGAGAGGTCATACAGTAGTGGGTGGGCGGATTTAAACTGATAAGGACTTTGTCCCTCCCCGGGTGAGACCTTTCTCTTACTACTGGGTTCTCAAGGAACCTGGACTCTTCAGATGATGCATTCCTGGCCTGGAGCGTCACAGCATCAGGGGACCATTGAGGTTTTAGCTGTGACCAAAGGCAAAAATAGACTTATGTCTCCGCACCCCATAGTCTGCCTGTAGGCAGGAAAAGTAGGCCTAATCATAATTCAACTGTGAAATGATTATTTCCCAAAATTATGTAGAATTGCTCCTGAAAATGATTGTCACTTCACTTTCCTGAGTCTTAATCACCCTCTTTATAAATGTGAGGAATAATAGTATTTACCAAATAGCATGACTGAGCGTTTGAAATAACAATGTCAAAACTGTGCTATTTTCACCATTATATACTTTTCAATATATTGTCTTTGGCACGGAAAACTTTTCAACATTCTCATGCAATATGCAAGAGTCTAATAAACATTCTACTAAGAAAGTTTTGAATTATGTCACTAATTCCTAAAAGTAAACAACTAAAATGGAATTTCAGCATAAAAGAAGATGCAAAACCTTAAGTAACATCCTGCAACAATGCTTGCCAGAAAAGAAATGTTAATCCCCATCCTCACCACTGTTGTGTAAAAATACCTTTTACCTCACATTCTTATGAGAATTATCATTTTCATAAGCATCAGTATTAATTTCATCCACCAAAATATGATACCATGGTCCTTTAACATAGTTTTTGTATCATTTTGCTGGCCCTTTTCCTTTATGAATTATATTTTTAAAGCAATTACCTTTGTGCTATTGAGATCCTTCTGTTTTATTTAAAAGATAATGCCAACTTTCAAATGTGTTCTAACTTTCCTCTAGATTAATTCTTAAATTTTAAATTTTTAAATGATCACAACTATCAATTTATGTTTAGCTTTTCCTCTTGAAGTAAATAAATCTCCATCAATTTTTCTTTTATTTTTTTCAATTTCACTAACATTTACTTGGGCATGTGTTGAGTTGGATTCTCTAGAAGTAGAACCTGTGGCATATAAACTGTTGTCATGTGATTTATCAAGGTAGCGCTTTTAGGAAGACCCTGAAAGTGAGTGAAAGGAGAGCAGAGAGTAGTTCCAGGTGGAATCCACTGCTAGTCCCCTCCCCATGGGGCTCCTAACGTGGACAGCTCTGTAAGGAAGGCGCTTTCCGAGACCCTTCTCCTAATCGGGCACTGGGGACTGAAGTGTAACTCAGAGGTACCTCTGACTGGAGAATGGGCTTGCGTCACCTGACAGCAATCCCCTGAAGAAGTTTGTTTCTTGGTTACTTTCGCATCACTGAGACACAATACTCAGTGCCTGCAGATGAAAGGAGGAAAGATTTATTTTGTCTCACAGTTTGCAGAAGAGCCAATCCATAGTTGGCAGGCTCCAAGGTAGGCTGGCATGCCAGAAGCAAGGCAGAGGCCAGGCGGCAGAGAAACAGTAGACTAATCCCCCGATGAGCATCCTGTCCCAGACCCAATCTGCTCCTCAGAGTCCCACCCATCAAGCTTTATCCGGACATCAAAATTCCGACCAGGCTCCCCAAAAGACTCATGCCCATCTCGTTATGCAAAATGCACTTAGTCCATCTCTAAGAGTTGCCAAGTTCCTAATAGCTTCAGCATTGCTGGAAAGTCCAAGTCCAGAGTTCCCCTGAGATTTATGGTAAATTCTTAGCGCTGAGGACCTGTAAAGATGAAAAGAAAGTTGAGCTCTGCTGATGTACAGACACAGGTAAACGTTCCCATTCCGAAAGGGAGATGGAGATGCTAGACAGGAATCAGACAGAAGCAACGTGGAAACTCAGCGGGGCAAACATTAACTCTATATTTCCTTACATAGCACCTCGGGCAATCTGCGGCAAGACGTGAGCTCCCGCTGCTTTAACGTCCTTCCCTGCTGCACGTTGCAGTCCTCAGCGGTTCTCGCTTAGTCTGGCTTTGCTCGCTCCATGCAGCTTTCCTCAGATGCTATGTGTTGCGGGCTTTGGCAAAATCCCAGGGTTTCTACTGCACCTTCACTGTCAGAGCTTCTCCTGAAACACGACCCTACAACCTTTGTGTCCTCGATGCCTGTAAAGTCAGCACCGCTTGGCTGACACCCAGGTTTGCCACCAGCTGGAGCAGTAGCCTGGCTTCCGCAGGGCTGTGGGAGTGTCCAAGCGCCTACACAGGCGGAGCACTTAGAATCCTGAGGAACGAATGCCCTCCCTGGTCACCATTCTGAGCATGGTGCCCTGGGGCTGTCATCTCAAAGCAGTCTCTCACTTTTGCAATTTTGAGCCTAGAAATTATGGAGCTTTTTTCTTCACATTTCCCTCTAGGCATCTTTTGGATTGTCCTATTCCCAAGTACTTAGCCTTTTTTTTTTAAAAAATGCTAGTCTTTACAGCAACCAAGCTTTCCTCCGCCCCATCTTTATAAGCACCAACTTCATCAGAGCTTTCTTTCTGGTAAAACTAAAACGTGTTTAAAATCATTGAGTTGTGCACTTTGCTCTTGATTCTCGAGGTAGAGCTGGATAAAAGCCCCCAACAGTAGCAATGCCACTCATTGGACATCGGATAGCCTTGAAATTTCTTCCACCAAGGTCTGCCAACCTTAATCTCAGTATCCTGCAGAGTCTCAGGATATGAGCAAAACACAGACAAATTCTCTGTCAGAACTTAACATACACGTCCTAGAGTACAACTGTCAATGGAGTCCTTCTTCCCCACCAAAACCTCCCGAGCTGGAATCCTCTAGTTATCACTGGCTGCATTTCTACCCGTATTCTGGTCTTTTGAACTCTGACTAGAATCTCCCAGCAAGCTTGTCTGCATGGTATTTTAGGTCTGTTTCTACAGATATCCTTTTTAAAACTTTCCCAGCTCCTCGCACAAGCTACTTTCATATGGTCAGGTAGAGCAACTCCACTTCTCTGGTAGCAAAATCTGTCTTTCTCATTGCTGAGGCAAAATGTTCTATACTCCTAAGTTACATACAGGACCAAAGGTTTGCTTTGCCTCACAGTTTGCAGAGGTCCGAGTTCATAGTCAGCTGGCTTCGAGGCAGGGGGCATAGCACAGCCAAGGCAGAGGAGAAGCAGCTCACGGCATGACAGTGGGAAACAGAGGGACTTATCAAGAGGAAAGGGAGGGAGATGCATCCTTCCAGGCCATGCCCCCAGCGACCACCTCTTCCAAACGGGCTTCGCCTCCTCAATCACAGGTAACAGTAGCTCTACAAAGCCCCACTATGAGTGCACAAGATTTTGGGGGACATCTAGATATTAACAGTCACCGTTTGCAAATGGGAGGCCTTAGTAACAGAACCCACAACAGACAGATGGCATAGCAAAGCAGTAAAAAGTGTCCTGTGGAGGAATTACCTGATACTCTCTTCAAAGTGTTCCAGTAATGACATGAGTAATGTGACTCTTGATTTGACGCATCTCTGGTAGCTTTCATGCACTTATTTTCCTGCATCTCTGCTGCCCTAAGGTACAACATGAACATACATTTTGGCTGACTACAGATAAATGAAGTAACAGGCATGTGCTGTGTTTTCATTTCCTCTACTTTTTAGACATTAACCTAATTTCCTGAACAAACTAAATCCTACTCAACTATCTCTTCCCTCTATGAGTTCTTTCCCAAGGTTGTTGTCCTTCATCCATATAACGAGAGCCCTGTTGCACCAAATCATTCACCTTCCGTAAGTTTGCCCAGCTTCCAACATAGGCTTAAACTGAGAACCCTGTGACGTGGAAAGATTCTATCCCTTCTTGATAGATATTTTATTTTTAAAAAGTAAATGGGGATCAAGTTTTAAAAATCACAAGATAATCTACTAACATATTAGCTTTTCTTCCAGTGTATGCTTTAATAATTTGGGGACACTCTCATTTTTCAGGGTTACTTTTCAGGTAAAGCTTGGTCTAGGTAGGAGCGGTGTAAGGGCAGACCTACAGTCCCCGGTGTGGCAGCTCTTCGTGGTCCAGCAAGATCGGGCTGAGAAAAATTGAGAGTGAAGACAGGGTTGGGGGCACGTGCTTTATTAAGTGAGCAGACTGATGGAGGATTTGTCCACAAAGCAATTAGCCTGGAGCTGGCAGTGAATGGGGTTCATACGGGTTAAGGGAATAGGGTGGGGTTACAGAAGCAAGCCGTTTATCTCCGGTTCAAGGCAGTTATCATCAGCTCATTGGGTGAGGAAGTTACATTTAGTTTACCCGATTTGACAGATACGTATAAGGAATACAGACACTTTCTGAGAGCAGAGGACGACGACGGAGGACATGTGTTAGGTGTGGGACGGGGTATGAGTCGGGGGTGTCTCTTTGCCGGATAGGTCAGCTGGCTGCAGGAAAAATCCTTTTTGTTTTTTTTTTTGTTGTTGTTCAAAAATCATTTTCCAGCTCAGCAGTAATTAATACACCTCAGAATTTTCAACCGGAAAAGTAAGGAAATATGAATGAAGGGATGCAGTAGAAATTAGATATAAATTCTACAGAAAGACACTTTCTGAGTACAAAGCTTAGCAGAGAAAATATTTTTAATGTCTTGTCTGTCCGCGACCTGCAGCTGAGTCCTGCTGTCCCCACCAATGACTTTGTCCCAGACACATGAAACTAATGGAAGTTCTCAAAGTCGTGATGCTCCCTTTGCAACTAGTGACTTTCTTCACCTAATTTTCTCTTCTTCCTTGTTTTATTAAATACCTTTCCATCTAGTCCTCCTTGAATTCTAGTCCAGTAGTGCCATCCGTTCTCAGTGTCTTGTGGGCATCTGGGTTCCTCTCCGAAGTGCCATGCAAGAAGCTAAACCAAGCCCCTTGCTATGTTCATATTGGAACATAAGCTTCTTAAGAGAAACATTATGTCTAATCATCTTTATCTTCTTCAGTGACTAATCTATCATCCATACATAGCAGAACATATTTGATCCCATATTGGATGGGATCTCTTTCTGCAAACAACAATGGTTTGGTAATGGCCCTTCAATGGCATTAGTGATAACATCATAATCTTGGCCGCATCCCATTTTCCTATAGCCATATCTCCAAATACTAACCTATTATCCTCCAATAACAGTCTCTACTCGTGTAAGAGTGTTCCGCTTTTTCACATCATCTGTCCACATCATTCTTGGGTGTTAACATCAGTTTTTAGGTGAGCCAGTTTGAGAAGAAAAACTTTGCCCTTTCACCCTTATACTTCATGGCTGCCCTGGTACATTTCATTTGTCAAATCATCTAGGTCACAGAGCCCTGTTCACTACCTGGACAGTAATCTGGGTGCTGTGACAGTATTTTGAAGATGTGATTAACAACTACAAGAAGTTAGCTTAAAGGTGATGATCTTTGCTCATCTTTGCTTCCCAAAATGAATCAGGGGCAAGGCTTTAATTGCAGAACCAGAGACTCCCTGATGAAGAAGAGATTCCACCTGTGGATAGTAGCTTTATCTCCTACCCAGAAGTTCCTGTCCTGTACTTTCTGATGAGCTGCCCTGTAGACGTTGTCTTTTCTTTTCCTAGCCCATCTGCACAGGCGTGCCAGCCAATTCCTTGAAATTCACTGAATCCTTCACTATTTCCACTCTTCTCTCTTCATCTCTATCCATCCATCTTAGTCCATTCAAGCTGCTACAACAAAATGCCAGGAGCTGAGTAATTTAAAAACCACAGATATTTATTTATCAAAGTTCTGGAATGTGGAATGACCAAGACCAAGGCGTGGCAGGGTGCCGTCTGGTGAGCATTTGTTTCCTGGCTTATCCATGGCTGTCTTCTTCTATACCTTCAGGAGACTGAAGGAATGAGGGAGATCTCTGCAGTGTCTCTTATATGGCCCTACTCTTATTCCTGCCGCAGCCCTTATCATTGTACCAGTCTCTGTGTCCTTCCCTTCTAAGACCATCGTTTGTGACTAGGTTTCAACGTAGGAATCGAGTGCTCATAAACATTCAGATCGCGTTTCCCTTTCCTCTGTGTCCGTCCATCCGATACTCTTCCATTGGCTGTCACCCGATTATCTAGCTCTCTCTGCAGTCTGCCACGTCTGCCCTCCATCTTGCTTCTCTAGTGTAACTCCGCTGACACAACCACCCCTGAGTCTTGGGAAAATGGACCTTCGCCCTCATACACGAAAACGTGCTGGTGAGTCTCGTGTACTCCACAGATTTTGCTCTCCATGATCTCCTACCTGATCTGAACATGACAGGCTAAGCATTGTGGCCCATCACATCAGTGAAACTCCATTTTACTCTGTACCGAGGATGGATTCAGTCAACATCAGATCGTGACAACAGACTAGAAGTTAGGAGGAGAGCACAGCTGAGGCGATGGCCTGCCCAGCTCCACTTCTGCTGAGCCATAGCTTGCTGTTCTGCCCTTTAAGGTCACCATTCCCATAACGAGGTGTCTGTTACCACTTCATGCATCCCTCTGTGCCAAGGGTTCTCAGCTGCTCCCGGATATCCCTGGCTCACAGATGAGGTGGCACCCCAAACCGACTTCCTTAAACTCTGTTCAGATAGATTTTCAGTATAGTTTCTCCAGTGGGCTTTCTTGAATAGTCCACCATTTCCTTCCTGTGAAAAAACTACTGATTCTGAGAATGCAATGGGGAGAAAACAAGCTACTGAAATAGAAATAATCTTTCGGGACAGTTTGAAGGATCATTGTTAAGATTAACATACTACATAGCTCTTCAGAAGTGAAATATCCTAATTTCATAACATGAAGTTTTTCACCCAAGAATTTCAAAGTAATGTTTCAATATAAGTGATAAAAACATCAGAAAAACCTTGGCCTTCAAGCCCTCAATATTCTTTTCAAGTGATGATTACAGAGGCTTATATGCTTTAAAGGAATTTTTATGTCATTCTTCTAATGTGTTATGCTAAATATCATTGTTGTCAGTTTTGTTTATGCTCATTAGTCTTCCTTAATACCACGAGTAAAAATTATCAAGCTTCTCAACTCCATAGTCAAAATGATTAAGTCATTAGGCTAAAAGTGCTTAGAGTTTTTAAAAGTATTGCTTTTAAGGTACTTTTAATGACCTGTCAATAAACCAAACATAAAAGGTCAAGTAGGTGAATCACAATAGTTGTAAAATAACCAGTTTCATTAAACATTTCAGAGTACCCAGCTGGTTGTAGTGGCAAATATCAATAATCCCAGAACTCTGGCGTAGTGAAACAGGAGAACTGAGCTTAGCCTGGACAATGTACTAACTTAGTAAGATAGTGTCTCAAAATAAAATTAAATTAAAGGGCTGGAGATGTAGCTCAGTGCAAAAGTCTAGAAGGTAATCTTTGTTTTTCATAGTGTTACATTCTATATTGCTAATAAAAGTTTAAAATCACGGACCTTCTGGTTTAGAAAGTGTAGTTCTAAATGTTGTTTTTTTAAAGCTCTATGAGCTTATCACTGACAAAGCGGTATAATTTACAGTAGATAATATGATATTTGATATAGTTAATGACTATGAAATTGTAATACGGATCCATCTGCTCACATAGGATTTTAGTAACAACAATTAAGACTGAATTTCTTAGAAATTTTCAAGTATACCATACAGTAGTATTATTATTTATAGAGAGCATGTGTACAATCGATAGAACATATCCATTCTGCAGAGTTGAAACTTTGCAGTTTTGGGCCAACATCTCCTCAGTCTTGTCTGAGCTCCCAGACCTGCCACCCAGCCTTCTACTCTTTTTCTCTGCCTTCATTTATTGGGCTGCTAGACACGGTAGAGGTGAGTTCATGAAGCATTTGTCTTTCTGCGCCTGACCTATTTTACTAAGCATAATTATCTGCAGGTTCAACCATATTGTCATAAATGTCAAGAGTTTCTCTTTTTCTGAGGATGAAGTGTGAGTGTACACATATGCATACATTTCATTTGCTTAGTATATTTATCCATCAAGGGGCCCTTAAGCTGATTTTACATCTTGTCTATTGTGAAGAATGCTTCCGTGAATGTGAGAGAGGAAACATCTTTTTGACCTACTTATTTTATTTCTTTTAGACAAATAGCCCCCAGCAAGACTGCTGATTTGTACTGTAGTTCTGTTTTTAATTTGTTGAAACACCCAGACTTTTTCCATGATTCTATACTACTTTAAGTACTCACCAATCGTGTATAAGGATTTCCTTTTCTCTCCATCCTCAACACCTTTCATCTTTTTTGTAGTAGCCATTCTAACAGATGTTAGATTAGTGAGAAAGTTAGGGTGAAAGATTAGTTCAAGGTGTATTTGTGAAAGCCCTTTATTTGCCAAGACTTAAAAAAAAACTTGGGAATAGAACTCAAGAAGGATGTGGGCTCTTTATTCTCAGGTTGATAAACATGTGGATGTATAGGCAAACTATTTACATTTTTATTTTGTCTCATGGCGGGGACGAAATACCTTAGACCTGCAATTTAAGAAGAGCCTGACTTTGACTCATGGTTTCAGAGTGTTTTGTCCATAGTTTTCTGACTCCAAGGCGTAGCATGGCAGGGGGTAAAAGGCCCTTTTTCAGGCTGCAGACCTCCAGGCTCTTCTTAGGCCTTCCTGTACCGCAGAGGGTGAACTTCCTGGAGTCCTTTGGGCTCCTCCTCTCTGGGCCCTGAGGACCATGTGTACAGCCTTCGCCGCCATGACCTAACTGCTTCAGAAAGGCCACTTCCTAAGTCCACCGATCGGGGATTAGATTCCAGCTTAAGAGTTTTATGGGGACACCTTCAGTCCACAGCACTGCCTTGGACGAAAAAATACTTTCGATGACATCTTTCCCTTGTTTGAAGGCTTTTGATGAATTCTCTATGTTGCTGAAAACAGCATGAAAATTCTCACACGACCCGGGTTCTCGTCGCTCCCAACCTCTTTTCCATGTCCGCAGGCTGCTACTACCCACCCCTCCGCAACAGCCACTCTTTCTCCCAAGTCCTTGAGTCCCTCCTCAACGCTTTATCTCTGCACGAGTGACCTTCAAACACCTCTATGTCCTTCAAGTGCTTTCTATTTGCCCAGTAAAATTGTTCAAGTGCCATTTTTCCCGAGGAAACTCCTTTAAATTTTGTCTGTAAGTCGCATTTTCCTTCCCTCTTCTACCTTCCCTCTATACTTCTAAATTCACTTGAGATTGGCATATTTCATTTCATCTAGTAGTATCCATCCCGCTGTAGATTTCGGGCTCTAGTGCATTCCTTGAATATTTCAGAATTAAATTTATGGTCTGTATCATTGCATGTACATATCATTATTTGTAATGCAACTAATTTTTTACATTTAAAAATCTTGTTTTTTTGTTTTTTTTTTTTACAGAATTTAACCATAAGATAACTGTTTGAAGATTTTCACTTAGGGCAGCTATATTTTTGTTCACCCTACTGTCAAATATGTCTTTAAAATGTGCTATGAAAAATAAAAGATATAAAAACTGGATAAAGAACAGCTTTCAAAAATAAATATTTACAAACCAGAAATTTGCAATTATTCTAAAAATAGGTATGAAGTTCTTATTATATTTCAGTTGGAACTGTAGTGAAATTTCCAGTTAATAATGCCTGCACACCATCATGAGTCTACATGAGTTTATACTGTTATGCTTAGGACTGACGCAAATCACTTGAATTTGCATGAGGATGATCTAGCTCTTAGTTGTATAAACCTGTTTAATCATCTGTAAAATTTCAGAGGACTATAAATAGTGTGATAGAGTGATATATCATGTTCCATTAAAGATTTCAAACCTCACTCATGTTTTTTATCTCATTCAAAGCAACTTTCTCATTTTGAAGTTAATATGTTTTTAAAATGTGGTTACACACTGAAATATAGTAAGAGATGGTACGTTCTCAGAACACTGCCAAGAGTGCCCATGCAAGCCTCTAATAAACATCCGTCATTACTAGTGTTCCTATTTAAAGCATGGATTTCTATTGGATTCTGCCTGTCTAGAATACATAATTTATGACTACTGATAATCCAGAACGTTACTTTCTTCTCAGTACAGCTGAAAGGAACTCATACCAAGCTCTCAGTAAACACCAACTCTACTACTTTTGCAAAGAATCGGCACAATCATATGTATTGAAGGTCTGCAAAGTGAGTAAGTGGGTGAAGAAACGAGAGAGCAAGTGAAAACATTCACGCACTCATCACATGATTCTGTGAGAAGCTACAGGCCTGGGCTGCCCTCGCTGACAGAAAACTCAAACTCCACATGCTGGGGTGAAAACTGAGGTACCTGTTTAGAATTAACAAATCCCTAGAGAAAGTGAGTAACTGTTGCCTAGGGTCAGAGCAGAAGGTTTGGAGTGAAAATTAATGGAGAAAAGGGTTCTATCACGGACGATGAAAATGTTCCTAAGTTATATTATAACGATGGATTCACAACACTACATATATTGAAAACCACTGCAGTGCACATTTGAAATAAGTGGACATCATGATTATAAACGATACATCAATAATGTTGCTTTATAAAAAGTAAACAATGCAAATAGAAACCTAGCACACGTTTTGGAGTGAGTGAATTTTAGACATCAAAGTAAGCCAAGATACATCATATTATTTTCAAGGTATACACAGAATTCCCTTTATATTGCTGCCTTATTGAAGGTCTCAGGAAAAAACTGTTTTACGCTCATAGAAACTCTAGACAGTATTTTGAGAGCTAACTATACTTGACTGCCATCTAGTGGTAGAACTATGACTACTCTTTTAAATACTAAAAGACAATCGCCTGAACTGTGGTCTACGAATTTCAAAACTCTTTAAACAACTCACTTTGCTTTGACAATAGCACCCTAGGCCTCATATTATGATTAAAATATAGTGGAACATAATATTTATTCATTCCTTTATCGCTCCAAGGGTCTACCTGACTCACCCACCCCCAAGGATTATGATGCTCACAGAAAGGTGTCCCTCTGCCCACATAGGCCGGGCTACCACTACATTTCCTGACCCATGTGCCCCGTATAAATGGCAGGATCCATAGTTAATGGGATCAGCAAGTGATCCAAACGGTTCTGGTTTGTGGTCACCCAAGATTTTGAAATAGAAATAATGAAGTTAGGCCTCTTTCTTTCCTTTATATCTTCAGCGAGAAGGGCATAGGTCTAGAGCTCCCTCTAGTCACGTGTTCACCTCCATGGTCATAGAGAATAAAGCCACCTTGCAGAGGAAATTACAGGAAAAAGGCAGAGTACAGACACTCACAAAATCTATACTTTTCTCTGAGATAAGCCTTGTAATTATCCTCGTGGTTTGGTACCTCAGTCAGTATTTTTTCCCTGAAATTCAACAGATGAGGTTGGTAGGCAGTAATCAAACAAATTTTTCAAGTACAAGGAGGAAAATGTAATGGCTTGTCTTGGTTCATGCATTAACAAGTGGGGTTTGAAGTTAGCACATACACAAGGCTTTCTGAAGATGTTTTGTCCTGTGTCTGCCACACCATTGCCTTCTAGTATACAGACAAATTCTAGAGAAATCATTATAGCTTTGCAACATAATCCTACAATCATTACATAAGGAGGCAGAATATATCTATGCAATTTCATTTTGATTTTGGCATTTATATGTGCACCTCTATAATACTATTAAAGTGATTGTTATGTGATGTTTTTCAGCTACTATTTTGAAGCTTTCTGTGAATCTTCTATACAGGTGAAGGCATTTATTATTCGAACAAGGGTTGTTTACCCTATATAAGGCATGGCTTGCAGACTCACACTTCTGATTCTTTAGAGGAGAGCTTTCCAATATCCTCCAAGAGTGGTCTGCCACAGACTGTACACCCAATGTCATTGGGAACACACTCCTGATAGCTTATCTAAATTGAGTAACTATTCCTTGTAAAGATACCATTTCCTACTTTCTGAGTGGGGCTTTTCTGCTATAATTGTTTCCACCAAATATTGCCTGTACAAAGTTTCAATATTTCTCAAACTGAACTTTCCAAGCAGTCTTCATTTTGCCAATTCTGCAGCATCCCCTTTCTGTGCTCCCGAGCATCTAGCAACAATCCAGCGAGTACCTCGAGTGGATCCTGAGGACAACATTTGAGTGCAGCACTGTTCTTTACCTTTCCCACTTAGTATAAGTCACATTGCAATGTTAATATCCTTTCATGAAAAGCTTCCTTGGAGAAGTCAGTTTTTAATTTGCAGACCTTCTGTAGCTATGGATATCTTCTTGACACTAGGATGAGGCAAGAGCTCAGCTTAGGCAATGAAAAAATAATGCGGCCACTTCTCCAAGGTCATGTTCAAGTTTTATTAAATAAATTCTTAACTCTAGGAATAAAAGTGTTGTTTGTATTTAAATATATAGATGACTTCCAGTTGCCTTAAACAAGTATGTCATGGTGATATTAATAATTAATGTATGTATTTCTCCTTATGCCAGTAACACATTGCCTCGATCAATGTGACTATGCAGTAAATTTTGAAATCAAAACACATAATCCTTCCAACATTGTCATTCTTTTTCAATTTGTTCTGGATATTCTGGGTCTATTGCTTTTCATTTCAATTTTTAATCAGCCTGTGTGTTTCTGTAAAGAAGTCAGAAGGGGTCTGAGTGGAGATCGCCTTGAATCTGAACACCCAGTGGGGGAAAACTGTTAATGATATTATGTCAATAATTAATTATGGATAATCAATAATAGTCAATTCGTAAGATCAGTTTCAATGACAAATGCCATTGCCATACAATCTCAAAGAATAAAGTGGTTTACTGGTTCACTCAAGGGTATAAAGTCCCTTTTGCTGTTCTACCATGCTGTGCCTTACTAACGCAGAATTTAAATAACAGAAAGAAAATTGGTCTGAGAGTATTTTTAAGAAAAATAATGGGGCTCCTCCCAAGGGAAAAAATGAAAATAAAAACCTGGAGAAGGTATTATTGATGCTGGTTCAGCTCTTCATCTCTGACATCAGAGTCTGTGACCATTTTTTTATTTATGCTCCACCCGAGAACGTTGGCTTAGATTTTTGCTTGTTCTCGGCAGGTGACCACATGAAAGCATTTCAAAAGAAAATGCAAAGGAGAGAAGGGAACAAAAAAGTCCAAAGGCTTCCACTTTCTATTCATGAAAGAAAATTGTCCTTTGTGATTATTCTTTTCATGTTATTGTCTACAACTGAGTCACAGTTGTGCAAAGCGCACTGACAGTTTTAGGTTACTAGATTTATCATTTCAGTACTTGAAAGAGATGTAGGGCAAGAAAGCTCCAGTTGAAAGCCGATTTAACCGATCTGGGGCTTCTGTTAACCTCACTCTTTAACATGGTCAAATGAGCATAATATCTTACTACCCTTTCTTTCAAGATTTTATTTTTTAAGGGTAAAATAGAAAAGCTAAAAAAAGCATGAATCCATAAGAAATCTGGCAGAATAAGAGGGCAGAGGAGGAGGAAAGGAAAGAAGAGGAAGGAAGGAAAGAAAGAAGGAAGAAAGGGAGGGAGGGAGGAGAAAGGGAGATCTGTTAGCACAGCTGCAGGGTTGTCTGGGCAACAGGGAGCAGAGGAAATTGGCTGAGTCAGAAACTGAAGAACAAACAAACAAACAAACAAAAAACCAGCCCAACACCAGCAATGAAAAGGTCCGCCGCGGAGGTAATACCCACTTTTAGGGAAAGCTCACAAGCCTTTGAGTAACTACACCTAATGGTTAAGGAGCATAAGGGAGAAGAGCTGACCAACGGACAGGGACAGGGAAATCATTTAAAGAACATTTTACGAAACAATCGAGCCCACCATCTTCTCTCTGTGGTGCATGAAATACTGGGCTGTAGGGTTGGTACTCAGACCAAAGTCTGCTAATATCTTTGAGTAGAATAAAAAGCTGTGAAGAATGAGGCACCCTGAGAGTGGTTCTAAGATTGGGAAGTAAAAATAGAAACAGATAAGGGACCGGGGATTTAGCTCCGCGGTCCGGTGGCCTGCCTTGCAAGCGCAAGGACCCGAGTTCGCTACCCGGTACCAAAAAAAAAAAAAAGAAAAAGAAAAAGAAACAGATAAGAAAATTCTTTAACTTGGAAATGGAGAACAACTATACTAATGAAACACTCTAAAATTTTCTGCAGTCCATATAAATTTTGTTCTTTTGGCAGTTAGGCACTTTCCAAACTTCCTGCCCTGTTTTCACCCTACGGTCCTCAGGGAAGAGCTCACTGTTGAGTGACTCAGCCCAGGTGGTGCAGACTCGGTGATTGGAGCACTTTGGAAGGACACAGCTGAAGAGAGAATCGGCACAAAGGAGGCAAAGAAATTTCCCAGAGCTTAGAAAACAGAAGCTGCACTTGAGAGAAAGATAAACATGAAGTCATGGAAACAAGATAAAGCAGATTTGACATCCATATAGAGAAATCTCAGGAATTCCAGGGTACAACTTAGTGGTAGAGTGCTTGTCTAGCACATCAAGGGCCTGTGTTTGATCCATACCACCACCAAAAACGAATACAAAAAGTCTCAGGAAAAGAACAAGAATATAATGAGCTTATAGAGTTGCTGGGCAACAAATAGAAATTATGATTAAATCAATAATTTGATGGAGAAGAATCTCAATAAGCTGAAAAACAGAACAGATCTTGAAATTAAAGTAGGACATTGAGAACAATAAATAAAACAATTTAAAATATTCTTACAAAACACATATTGTTTCCAAACTAGAAACAAAAATACAACTGTTAGCATCAAGTTTGCCCCTTGAAAATCTAGCTGTTGACACAAAAGTTACTATTTTAATTTTGAGAAAAAAGTATTAGCAAACTATTTTATACCTAAAATTTTTACAAAGAGAGCATATGAAATTTAAAAGCTTGTCACCAACAAAGCCATTTTAGAAAAAAAATCATCAGAAATTCACTTCAGTAAAATGAAGTGGAAATGTGAGAACTAGTATTTGAGAAACGTAAATCACCAAATGTTCAAATGATCTTTTAAACCTTAAAATGCATTTACAATGTGTGTGAAGAGTAGTGAAATTATTCAGATAGGATTAGTTTCTGATGCAAAAATAAACGATCTCCCACAAGAATATCATATTTAAGTGAGATGTGATGAATGCAATTGGGACTGAAACAATATTCCAATATCCTGGTTGTTTAGAGTGAGTTATATTTATTCTTTATTTTGTTATATTTTATCAGTGTTAAAATAGTTTTGTTTAAGCTCTAATTTTGACCATCATCCAAAGAAAAGCAAGACTGAGCATGTATAATCACAAGAGAAAAGGGTAAAATCTCTGTATTTTTTTCATCTGGTGTCACATGTCTATACTGCACACCAAGTCCTACTTATTTAGCACTCATAATTCATAATGAAATGTTTATTATTAGTACATCATTTCATATGTGAAGGCCTATAAATTATGATATAAAAAATAAAGTAACTGATGAATGGAAACAAATGTGTTTATTCATCACACTTGGGGATGGTTTAATTCCCACCTTTAAAAAAAAAGATGTTTCACATTGAGCAAAAATAAATCTAGCTACAGAGTATTTCTACGGAAGCAAGTGTAAGTAAGGTTTCCCTGGAGTACTGAAAGTGGACAGAAGCACAAATTAAATCATGCAGGACAAACAAAAAGAGAGCAAGTGATAATAACAAAATCTGAGGTGACAGAAATAATTCGAGGTAAAACATTTTTCACAAAATAAAGTGTCCTAACAGTATAGTTTGCCAATGTATTGCAGACCTATGTAAAGGTGTGTAAGCATAACATCACCATTGACTGTTATTATCTCTGCATAATGACAATCTAGTGAAAGTAGAAAAAACTTAATGCCAAGGGGTAGGAGAGACAGGAAAGCCTGTGTTCTCTCAAAGCCTCACCTGTACCCACATTCCCTCTTGATATTTTTCAATATGTGGCCCAGTGAATTATATACACACTCATGCATTGACAGCATTATGTATTTTTTTCCCTTTTATTTTCTGTAAGGCCAAATCGCTCTTAGTTTGTTTAAATTTGTTTGAGTTGGGTGTTCATACAACCCAAGTCAAGCCAATCGGAACCAAAATGTGGCATTGCCAACCGCGGTACACCAGGACTGGGTATTGTGATTTCTTTGAAGTGGCATCTGTGCTCCACAATTCTTGATAGGATCAGGAATGAAATTAGTTTGAAAGTACATAAGTCACGGCAAAATGAGAGGGGGTGGATCCATGGGAAGCACACACAGTAAAATCTTCTGGTATTAACTGTTCCCTTGAACTATTGTGCTCTGTGGCAGACTCTTGCTGTACCTGAGTCTAACTGTGTGAAGGTCATTCTGAGCAAGCTCTGTCACTTACAGTAAAAGAATCATAAATGTGCATTTGTCTCATGCTGAAGAGAAAGAGAAATATAATATGGAAAAATCCTGTATTATGCATTATATTTCAGGCAATTTAGTAATAGCATCGTTATTTTCCCTGAAGGAAGTCCCTTTTGAATAATAATTCATATAAATATTCTAGTTGTGATCTAGTGCCTTGGAAAAAACAAGTAAATTTGTGACATTCATCTGACCTGAAAACAAATGTGCCTTGCTGATTAAGAACATAGATGCTATCATATTTTCTACATAAATCTACTAGACATTCTCTTTTATCTTGAGATAAAAGAGTCTATAACTAGGATTGCCTGAATTATGAAGTAAAAATAAATGCAAGATACCCATTAACTTTGAACATTAAATAATGCAAAGTAAGATATAGACTACTAATAAAATTGTCTGAAATTCAGGTTTGATAGCATATCTCAGGTTTTACCTGGCAAGTCAATCTATACTCTCTCTTTAGTAACACTGCATTACTCTACCTAAGGATAACACCTACCCCTTTGTCTTTCACCCCATTATTGTCCTCTTGAGTCTTACAGGGAGAACAGTCATCCCTCAGGTCAATCAACCTTCTTCTAGTCCCGAAGGGGCTCTGACAAGCCCAGCAGAACATAAAAATATGTCACCATATAAGGCAAGTGCCTAGAGAGTGGCAGAGGTGCTTTACAGTACAGTACTAAGGGAAAGTGGAACATTGCTTTCACATGCCAAGCATGCTTTGTCAAATTCATACAACATAGTCATGAAGTTTGTCTTATTAATAATTTCTATTGTTTTCCAGAACCATCCTCTCCCGAGCCTACTCGGTCTGAAAGAACAGGAATCATTCAACACATCCTTCCAACCTGGTGGCTGGGAAATAGACATACATGACCCAGAGTAGCTCAAACCAGAATCCAGATTTTCTGAATGAATTGTTACAAAAATTATTCAAAAGATGGCTTCCAGGTGGGCCAGAATCCCTCAAAGAATTATTTTCACTCACTAATATTGCTTTGTGCTGAGACCACTGGGAGGCACATTTTCCGTGGCATTCACAAAGGCTGTCTGCAAAATTAAACCAAGAGACAACCATAGCTAAAGGATGGAGTGGCTCAGCTCAGATTCTGTGATTTCAGCCACAAGGTCTCACTGTTGGTATACCTAGTTACAATCCTAGACTCGTCAATTATTTGAGTAGTAACCCAAAGCATCATCTTCATGAGTAATAATGACCCACGAGAGTATAATGATACAAAAAAGTGAGATAGGACAAGTGAAAAGAATGAAGATAAACACTATTTCTATTGAACTGAAAAATAGCATAAAGAAACAATAGTTAGGCAATCACTTTTAACTTCAAATACAAACACCAGCAGATTCTAAAACAAGTAGGTGAAAAATTGGTGTAGAAAAGACTAATCTCATTAGCTCAAAGTAGTACTTTGTAGAGTACATTATGAACTAAGTATCCAGTACTTAAATAAAAAGGGAAAAATGAATCCTTATATTGAAATGATATTTCAAATACCACCTTAATAGAAGTGATCAAATTTAGGATTACCAATAGTGATACATCCTACCATGTATCTCCTGTTGTGATAAAACAGCATCACTTAGTACTCTTAAAATAATATTTAGCTTGAATCTAATCCTTCAGATGAAGCAAATAAGCCTAAAATTCAATCCAGAAGATTGTTCCAGATTGAAAGACTGAAGAAACTTTAAAACTAAGAGTAAAGCATGAAGCTGGATGATTGAGTCTCAATTAAAAATCCATATCAGCCACTTTTTGTGGTTGTAAAAACTGAGTCTTGAGTGTATTATGAAGTCAGTATAGAATGGTTGTTCATTTCCTTATAATAAGATAATGCTGGTAATGAAGGAGAATGTTCTTATTTATAAGGAATGAAAAGTTGCATTCTGAGTGAGTCAGCTTAATATTTGCACCATGTTTTTAAATATATTTCAGAAAAGGGATTCATGGATATGCACAGTTAGATATAACGTGGTGCATGTATGTATAGAGACGGTAGACAGAATAGCGGGAAGTCAGATTGCTAGTAATTTATGGCCAGGAGAGGGATATATGGAAATGCTGCTAAAATTATTACAATTTTTCTTTTTGAGGGGAAAAAAACTTAACTATTACAGAAAATAATAAAACACCAAGAAACAGGACTAGACCCCTTTCACTGTTCAGGAATCATTTGACAGTAAGGAAAGTCCCAGGAGAGTGCTTGGCTGAGCCTAGGACAAAAACTGACCAAATAAAAAAGGAGACTATTTAGGAGAGCTTTGGTGAACATGTAGCTCGGTAGTCAAGCACTTCCCCAGAGTGCGAGGCCCTGGCTGTGACCTCCGAGCACTGTAGACTTTGATCAAAGGAACGACCCACTTCCAAGGTCATCTGAATTAGGATTTAAAGATAACCAGGCCCAGGCTATTTTCAAAGATGTTTCCGAATAATTCGATTTAGATTTACCAGCGAAGCGAAGGAAGACCCAGTGAAAGCTTGAGGGACCTATATGGTTAAAACTCATCCGGAAAGTGCTTGCGGTGTGGATAACCCCATGAAGTGACTCTCAGCAGCATTGTTTCCTAATCTGACCTCAGGCAGTCCGGGTCATGATCCACCCCAGAGAGACCGCAACTTCTTCCTCTCCTGACCCTTGTTCCCGAACCGGGAGACGGATTATTCTTTGGGTTTTGGCTGATGAGTACACAACTAAATACTTCTCCATTTACACTCACTTTTGTCTGTCCTTCAAAATATTTAAACGCAACTTCACTCTAAGACATACGTATTCTGAGATCTCTTTCTGTAGTTTATTTACACTTTTTTCTCTCACATCAATTTTTTAAGGATGGGAGTGAAGTATGTAAAATTTCTCTACACTGAAAGATTGGTTATTGTTCAAGCTCACACCAAAAACGATGACAGTCTTATTAAGGAACCTGCAAATTATATAGTTCTCATTAACTTTAAGATTGAGCTTTTGAGCCGAACTTTTTTCTTCCCTTAGAGTAGCAGTAAACCAATTCCCCGTATTCAGTATGTGTTACATAATAAGAAAAGTAAGAAGTAGAATCTGAGGTTTGGTTATTTTATTTCTTGATGCTTACAAAAGAAAACAAAAGACAAAATAGTTTTCAATTCTTTTCAAGGCATGTTTATGTTTTCCTAGAGTGATAATTGTCACAGAAAATAGTAAAGCATGTTGGCAATTAAATCAAGTTTAAAAATTAATTTTATGACATCATCTTGTTTCACAAACGCCAGCAAACTTTATCGTTTTCCCATTTGCACTCCACTGTTGCCTTTACAGATTCCACCCAAAGCGTAGTCTTGTAGTATTACAGCAGGCGGCGTCCCACTGCATTAATTTGATAAGAAATTATTTGGGAAAATCCTGAATCATTTGTAAGAAATCAGATACAGCTTTCACGCTGAGAACACGGAAAGTAGAAGAGATTCAGTGTAACATGACTCATCCCCCTTAACTAGTTCCCAAGCTACGTATTGTCAGAAAGTCACTCTGGTAAGGAAAAAATGTGAAAACATTTAAAGAATAGGTATCTACATGCACAACAAGACACTACAGTACAAAAGGGAGCTTGCTTAGCAGGATACCCATACCACTGGCCTTTAATGTATCACCAAAGAGCCAACACTACCGATGCCACTCTAATATTGAGTTATTAGTTTTATGTCGCCATATGAGAACAATGGGAATAGCACTGTAAATGTAAATCCACTCCTCTAAAATCCGGAGAACCGAGCTTGTTAAATATTGGATACTTGTCTGCGCTGTATCAGAGAGAAGAATACTCTTCACCTTTTCTTTGAAACCATGCAATTGGAACCTGGGCCAAGATCACAAAGTGAAGACGATATTGCTACTTGGTGCCTCTCTTTGTAAAGACATACAGACAATCTCCGTGTCAATGCTCCCCAGTCAACAGAAAACAGCATGCTCAGTCAAGGCGCACTCAAGAGGACAACATGGCTTCTCTTTGTAGTTTAGCTAGCTCTGTAAGTGACCTAAATCATATATCCTCCAAGGTACAGAGCAACTTGATTTACAAAGTCTTCTACTTAACTTACTGCTTTTATACCATGAGTTCCTGAGCCAGGTCATTGACAAGAAAACATCCTTGCAAAAAAAAAAATAAATCAATAAATAAAATTTAAAAAGGAAGAAAGAAAGAGCAAAAAAGAAAAGGTTTCTTTATTTCTTCAGAAATACAGAGAAATAAAAGTCAAGGAAACTTTTACAGTATCAAGGGATGATCGGGTAATTATTTTTAGAAATGCTGTTTAATGCACAGATAAAATTGGTATTTCATGATACGTGAAGCACCTTTCATTGCTTTTTTATTAAGTTTATTGGTACCTTTTAGGTATACAATATGATAAAAGGAAAAAAAATGAAATAAAATCTTGAAAACAGGAAGGGATGGAGAGGTTGAAGGGAGAGCAGGGGATGGGGAAGAATAAGCACCTTTCATTTCTAAGCATGGGGCTTCTCTCTAATTTATCAGATGACTGCACCAGAATGAAGGGTGTAAAGTGTGTCTGTACCTTCCAGCAGGTGGATTCCCAGTCTCTTTCTCTTTATTATATTCAAGAAGAGATGATGTCCTTTCTAAATGAAAAAGAAGAAGGCTTCTCTGTTTGAACACGTATCGCATAGAACAAGAAATCAATGACTATGGTAAAAGGCACACATTTTCTGTATAAAGCTGTGTTCGTAATGGGGAAGAATCCCTCCTTTAGTAAAACAGAAAAGGACCATAATGATGTAAGATAAGTATTCTGTCATACTGATTTTCACTCTTGAAATATTTTACACATTTCTGAAATATGTATTCTACTCCTTTGCTCCCACACCCCCTTTCCCAAGACTTTTTTTCTATCTTAATCTTTGACTTGATTCATACAATGCATCCAAGTCTCCAACATGAACCTTCGGAGCTCTATCCTTAATTGATAATCTATTGCAGAGCTCTTCTCCATGTCTCAGAATCTGATCAAGAACCTGTTTTTTTTTGTTGTTTGTTTGTTTATGTAATGTCACAGAGTCACAAAGCTACTGTGAGCATTGATTATACACACAACGCTGTTTCTCAAGGACTGGCTTTACAGCAAGAGGGTGGTAGCTCCAAGTCTCCATTTCCCCACCTATGTCAGTCAGCCTTTCAACACTATGACCAAATACTTAAGAAAACAACTCCAAGGAGGAAATACTTATTTCAGGTCATGGCCTGAAATGAAGGTGTCAGTCCATGGTCAACTAGGGACCTTGCTGTGGGCCTGAAATGAAGCGGGTACCAGGGCGGTAGTGCATACTGGAACAAAGCCACTCATCTCGTGGTAGTGAGAAGCCAAGAAAGGACAAAAGCTGGAGAATAAGGGGCCAAGGACAAGATGTCGTCCCCATAGCCATACGCCCATTACCTGCTCCCTTCAACAGGTCCACTTTTATAAATTTCCATCACCTCCCAATAGTGATGTCAAGTTATGATCTCTTCAATGATGAACCCACTGATGTAGTTAAAGCCATTATGATTCAAGCATCATCCAAAACCCCTATATCTGAGTACATGAAACTTTTGGGAGACATTTTAGACTTAAGCTATAGCATTACCCTAAAGTCATCAAAGAGTATTTAATGTTCACTCATGATTTTTGTCATCTGTGATATTTCCCTATGTTCATTATTATAAATTTTGCATTTCTTCTGGGTTCTGAATTCTCCATTGAGATTGATCTTTTTTTTTTTTTTCTTTTTTTTTTTTTTTTTATTGAGTTTATTGGTACATTTAGGGATACAGTACAGTTACATTCATTGTTGGGATCATGTACCTTTACATGGCAAGTCTTGATTCTCATTTTTTTCCCCTTACCTCTGCCCTCCCTTCACCCCCTCCTCTTAAATTGTACTTTTAACTAAATCTTAACTCCTTTAGAGAAGACTTTTGACATAATGTGTTATATTTTATGCTAATGTTACCATTTCATGGCCAGGCCATAAATGTTTAATATGCTATCAATTGCAATACGTAGGGTGTTTTAAAAAGCTTATTGAATAAAGTGCACACACCATAAATTTCAGCTCTTCTGTGTATTCAATCCAGAAATTTAACATACTTACAGAATTGTGAAATCAGTATAGTAAGATGTTCTGAGAGAAAGAAAAACACCTCATTCTCATGATTTTTCTTATAGAATCATATTGTTAAAACTGTTGTATTTATTCTTATTTTTGTTAATATTTTATTGTGCCTGTAATAGGTTTGTGGTACACATTACACCTAGGGATTAGTACCACCTGTAGTTTCAGGAGCCCACTGGGATCTCCTGCAGGTAAGGGGATGCTGCTTTACCACATTTTACTTATAGATGCACCACTCAATGGCTGCTTGGGTGACATTTAGCTTGGGGGTATTATGAATAATGCTTCTCAAATATTCAAAATACAGGTATGTCCTTTCCTATTTCCTAGGTAGCTTCCTGAAGTGACACTGCATGGCAGGCTCTTAAAATGTTGCCCAAGTATTTCTAGAGGTGATGCCACTATCATTCATTACAAGAAGGATTCAGTTTCTTCACACCACTAACAACACTTGGTTTTGTCTGTCTTATTACAGAAAATTTAATGGTTATGCAATCATATCACACTTTAATTTACATTTACATTTTCATTCTTATGTCTTTAGTGAAATGTTTATACAAAGTCTTTGCCCATTTTTAAACTAAAATGATTTTATTATGAGTTGTAAAAGGTCCTTATGTATTCTAGATATAAGAGCTTTCTGAGATTTGTAAATTACAACTGATTTCCTCCATGTAATATATGAAGTTTTAATTTTCTTATTGGTATCTGTTGAAGAGCAAAAATCTTAAATGTTGATGAAGACTGATTTTAAATTTTTCTTATACACCTTATGCTTTGGCAGCACATGCAGAAAACTCTTTTTCTAATGTATGCATCCCCAATTACCACACAGCCTCAAAGATTTCTTTGCCATAGACTGAAATAAGCTTAGCTTGTACAAACAATACAAAAAAAAATCTCTGTACTAAAATTTCATCAGGGCAGTTAGGAAAAATCTATAGAAATCTTTTCAGGGGAGTATTACTGCAAAAAAAAAAAAGATTAAGAAACACTGTAAAGAACACAAATAATTCTTTTAGAAGTTTTCATTTCAGCTCTCAATTTCAAACCTAAGATCCATTGCGAGTTAATCTCCAGGTGTGCAGTGAAATTAGAATTTATTTATTTGTATGTGACTATTCAATTTTTTTCTGTACAAATAGTTAGGAGGCTGTGTTTCCTCCCCTGAACCGACACAAGGGGAAGACTGCCATCTTTCCTTGAGTAGATATCCACATTTACTACTCTGTGGAGGGCTGTAGTCTCTTGATTAAAATAAAGCCAGTTACCAGGCTGGGAATTTAGTTCACTGGTTCCGCCTCCTGCGTCGCAAGCACAAGGTCCTGAGTTTGTTGCTTGGTATCAAAAAACAAATAAATAAAAATAAAAGGGCCAGTTACTGATGATGAAAATATATCCTGTACTGCATGTTCCTCTGATCTTTCACCAGTAGGACCTAAATCATTTGCAAAATAACAACACAATAAAAACGTGGAGACTTTTGAGAAATGTGCAGTACTACAGGATCTGAGTTAAAAATAAAGGGATAGATAAAAATATCAGAGTTTTATGATTTAAGTAATAATAAGCCGAGTTTGACCCAGTCTATCTTGAAATGTATCCACAACGTCCACAAACCCACCTGTGGATACTCCCTTCTGATGGAAATGTACAGCTGGGACAGACATACTTAGCACACAAAAGTACTCTGACTGTGGATCTAGCACCTAAGGGGTAAGAGCCATTATTTTAATAGGCCAAATGAAAGTCCATAAGAAGTGCCCCATCCACCCTGAGCAAAATAGCAAATCAGAACCCATCTCACATCTCTAAAGACTTAGTTAGCAGAACTGGAGCACAGCAATGTCACAAAAAATGAATAGCTAATGAAGCGGTGAGCCCAGCGATATCTCTATTTTATACACTCACCAGACCAGAGAAGCAGAAGTCAGTGTTGTTAGAATTTGGCAAACAGTTCGGTCCATCACTTGCCATATTCTGATTTCTTCTTACGCTATACAAAAATACTCTGCTTGTGGATCTAGAACCTAAGGGGTAAGAGTCACTATTTTAATAGGCCAGATGAAAGTCCATGAAACATCCCTAATCCAGATGGTTTCCCTGCCTACAGCTGACTTTGAATATTGCTTAACATAGTGTATTTCACCTTATACTCTTGATCTGGAGAATGAGTTCTTTATTCTCTGCTGCAGGAAAGATACAAATTTCTACTCTACAGAACAACGTGTGTTAACTCTCTTCCCTGTAGGGTACCTTTGAGACACTCTTCATTGAAAAGAACATTACACTGGTACCCTCTGCCCTCCAGATTATGCGAATTAGACTTGATGGGTAGGGAATAGTAAGCATCTGAGAAGTCCTGCTATGGAGGATGCGTCCCAGGAGGTGTTATGTACTTAAGGAAGTACTTATTGTTCTGAGGACTCGATGTATGTCTGGATATCACCCCTAAGGTGAAGGATACACAACGGCTACCCACATTTCCTGCCACTAAGAAAAGCATATATCACAGGGGCCAGGTGATTCTCTGGATACTTGGAAGACACAGTGTACCACAAAGAGAATGTAGTTCTGACCCATCCATTTATTGAGAAACTTGGAAAAATAATAGACTTCATTTGGGAACAAGAGCAATCAAAGCCTCTGTACCTGGTAAAGGCTTATTATTATTTTTTTCTTATTATGGAAGGAATACAAGAGTTTATATAGTCAACATTGCTATTTTTGATAAAATACAGACTACATTAAAGTGAAGAATGCCAAAGTAATATACAAAGATTTGAGAAAAGGGAAACTCTGACAAGAATTCTATATTGCTTAAGAGATATTAAGCACAAAATATTCTTACTTATTTAATACATTAAGAAGCAATATTATCTAGCCTACTAGGTTTCACAATACCTCATGAAACAAAAAGTGTGCATCTTTAAGAATTAGCTTCAGTTTTGATGCTCAAGAAAAAATATTTTAAAAGAGCATACCACTGTATTCTACATTGTTTAAAATGAAGTATACACACTGAATTTAGAGTAAATGACATAGGTTAAAAATATAGATGCCTCCATGACCCTGAATAAGAAAACTGTTTATTCTTGGTAAAGAATTACTGTAACTGAGGTATATTAATGTAAAGAGAAATCCTGCAGCTCTTCCTTTAGACAGTGTACAGTTTAGGTTTTAACAAAGAAAACTGGGGACGTTCGAGGAAATCTAGAATTCTTGCTAGCAGTTTCCTTCTATCTCCCTTCACCTCACCTATGCCTAACAGTGGAAATGCATAGACTCACAGAATAGTAAAAAAGCAGGGGGATGATTATTAAGTTTACAATGAAAAGACCTTTTCAATAATGAAAAGCAGCTCAAGAATAATTCATTGATTTCCTTGGAATGTGATTTTTCATAACTTTCTTTATTCCATAGAAGTCAAGGAAAGATAAAGTTATATATTTTTTTAAAAAGCTCTACTGCAGGATGCATTAGGTGTTCAGATGATTCACATGCAAATCCTTTCAGTTTGACTCAAAGGGAAGCCAGAACCATTTTCAATCAAGAATATGCTCTTGGCTACATACAGTTGATTCTGCCAAAAATGCCAGAAAGAATAACAAGGGAAAACTGACCCAAGAAGTCTTTCTTTCTTTCTTTCTTTCTTTCTTTCTTTCTTTCTTTCTTTCTTTCTTTCTTTCTTTCTTTCTTTCTTTCTTTCTTTTAGTTTCAAATAAGATTTTTACCTTGTTCTCAACATAAAATGAAAGGCAGTAGCAAGCAGATATGGTTTTATTTAGTTTTCTTTTCATTTGGTGTTTTAATGTGTTATTTACTGCATTGCATGAACTAACCCATGCGCTCACATTGAACACATTTTTACTTCAATTAGTGCAGTTTATGTTCAAAATTCAAGTTTTGTTGAAATGTTTTCATCATTACTAGCTTCCTTAAAATTCATATAACTAGTGCTAAAGAAATGGCAGTGCTTAAACATCATTAAGAGAGGACAACAGGACAAATTTTCTTGAGATCCCAACCCACGGATGCTCTCCTTAAAATTATTGAATGCTTACCTTAACTGCGTGAACCATAAATAAGGTTCTGAAAGACTACTTCTTCAGTACAATATATTTATTTGAGTATATAAGGACATATTGCTTTTTAGCCTCTGTCTTAGTTACTTATTTCACTGGGACAAAAATACCTGACACCCACAAGTTAAAGGAGGAAAGGTTTATTTCAGCTCACAGTCTGTAGAGGTTTCAGTCCATAGTCAGCTGGTTCCAAGCCAGGGTGGAATGTCACAGGCTCATGGCTGAGAAGAAATAGTCCATGACAAAGCTGGGAGGAAGCAGCAAGCAGCAGTTCCTGCCTTCCCCCCTCAGCCCATCCAGCCTATAATCCTTTTGAGTGGTGCCACTTTCACCCAGGGTGGGGTTTCTGTTTTCAGAAAATCCATTCAGTGACATCCAGAAATGTGCTAATTCTAGTTAGTGGACTAATTTAGTACCACAAACTCTTAATCCCAGTATCACACACCCTAGATACAGCCAGCTTCCAGAAGCCCCACTTATGACACGCTGAAGCTTTGGGGGGGATGCATGTGGATATAACCTACAACATGCTACCCCAACCCCCAAAAGACTCATGCCCATCCCTTTATGCCAAAAGGATTTAGTCCATCTCTAAAAGGTGCCAACTTCCCAGCAGTTTCAGCATTGCTGTTAAGTCCAAGTTCAAAGTCTCCTCTGAGATTTAAGACAAACTCTTAGCTGAAAGCCCTGTGTAATTGAAAAGAAAATTAAACAGGATTGGGTGGCTCTGCCCCACAACACTGCTGGGGGTTGTAGCTCCCATGGCTTTTTTGTCTCTTGGGCCACCTCCACTAGCTCTCTGCGTTTTCCTCAATTTATGCTCATGGCTTCTCCAACCTCCTAGGGTCTCCACTGCACTTTGGGCTTCATTACAGCTTCACACACTACTCTCTCAGGGGCAAAGTGCCTGAATTTCTTCTGAAATCGTGGTGGAAACTTTTCTGACTCTATAACTCTTGCATCCTGCATGTACCTAAAACCAGCACCATGTGGATGGTAGCAAGGTCTGCTGCCAACTGGAGCAGTAGCCGGGCTTCCTTCTCCCTCGGCTGTAGGGGTCAAGTGCCTGGACTGCTGAGCATTCTGACCCCAACCCAGAAGAACAAATTCTGTAGTTTGCCACCATTCTGAAACATGGTTCTCTGTACCTCTCTTCTCAAAGCAAGATCTCTCACTTTTTTCAATTATAAGGTTGCAAAAGGTCAATTCTATTGGATCTTGTGATGTCCTCAGGTCATCCTTTCCACTGTTGTGTCCCTTTCCAGAAACCATGCCCATCCCTTTATGCAAAAAACATTTAGTCCATCTCTACCATTTGCCAGATTCCTAAGAGTTTCAGCATTGCTGATGTGTCCAAGTCCAAAGGCTCCTCTGTGATATAAGGCAAACACTTAACTGAAAGACCCTGTGTAATCAAAAAGAAAACTGAACACTTCCAACACAGAATGCTGGGTGTGCATATATGAATTCGTGTGTATACACATATATGTCTGAAAATATATGATTGTAGGATAAGAAGGAAAAGGATTTTGTACATGACAGTTTGTGCATGACAGGCTATATTCATGTGTTGATTTTGTAAGTAGCCTTATTGCCAAAGTAAACTACTATGTAACCTCCTGTTTTAACTATTATGTATAAGAAGTTTACACTTGAACTTCATACAAGTTGAGTATAGACAGAAAAGACCAATTGCAGCTGCCTTTGGGTGGGAATATCCAGGAATGTTATCTATTTTATTACATTCAACAATGCACTTGATGAGTAAATATGTACTACATGGCAGACAATGTACTCAGCTGTGCATCATTGGTTCGCAACCTTAGCTTGGCTTTGACATAAGTTAGCATGATCTAAAAGCTACAGGGCATGGTCTCTGTCCCTGCTTTCAGGCTACCCTGGAAGGACACCCTAAGACTTTGAAAATGTTAGTGCTCCTCTAGTGACTCTAATACAGAGTCGTGATTTAGAACCACTGAAAAGAGAGAAATCATCTTTTAATCAGAAGAATCTTGGTTTTACAGTCACTCAGCAGACTTCCTGCTTCAGCTGATTTCTCATTCAACCTATGCACTTTAAGCTTCAAGTGTTCAGAAGTTTGGGCCATTTCCGACCATCTCTGAGGTTCCAGTCTATTATCTGGACAAGTAACTACTTAACCAATATTGGTTGAATGGTTAAAAAATTTATGAAGTATAATGTAATTTAAGCTCATATCTTTTATACATGATTAACTTTAAGTATATCTCTTATCATGTCCTTTTGTCTGCAACTGGGGCTTGGAAATATTAAGAGTTTCAGTCCTTTGTTTTTATGTGTTAGGTGTGGCTATTGATGGCAAAACACTATCTTACAATGATAGCATTCCATTTCAGTTTGTAGATACTTACACTAAGTTTCGGAGGTTACATATTTAATAAACAGCAGAGCTCAAACTAGACCCAAGCATTTTAAAACTGTGCATTTTTCCCACTTCACCACAGTAATGCAAATGGTTTAATGTTCTCTATGTGACCAAATAATGGTGGTAGTCGATGAATTTCAATGACCTCACGTACCAGGAAGAGAAACCAGGTTCTTCTCTTGTCATTGTGAGTCCTTGCTCTGAATTGACTCGGGATCCTCCCACCAGAGGCTTTTACACTTCCACTCTTCCAATTTTCCAAGGCTTGTGACTGGTGTGAAAGTCGCATGGATGATTTTTCAGCATGTTCTCCCTGAACCTTAAAGGAGTTAAACATGTCAGAAGCATGACAGTCCACTCTCCTTCCACATGATTGTGAAGTTAAAGCAGTAAATACCTCAATATTAGAGAGCATTGATGTCTTCAAATAATCTTTTGAGTTTTCTGTGCAGGCTATATCTCAACTGCCACAAAAGCGACAGTGCAGAGAAGAGAAACCAGTGAAATTAGGGGCATTGGAAACACCTTGTGATGTCTTGTCTGAGAGCAGAAAGATGAAAGTTCCTCTCCTGAGCCCTGCAAGTGCAAGGTTGGTCCAAATCCTTCCTGATAACATCAAACAGAGACAAGCGGTTACAAGAAATTCCTCCAGCAGCAAAATAAATATTGGCACACCAAGAAATAAGCCACTGATGGCAATAGAGGCACTGAAAGTCATTCCACAGCCGGTCAATCCAAGTTGAGCACAAATCCTCATCTTGACAGGCTCAAGAAGATCTCAAAGCAAGTATGTTTCCAGTCAATACAGAAGCAGGTGTTCTGGTATTTACCTCCGGCTGGCAGTCCCATGCCTTCCTATTTACTGTGCTGAGTTCCTCCTGTTACACTGTAACCTGTTCATGTGCCCAAGAGAGTCCCTGGGTACTTGCCGATCAGCCAATGATGCAGCTTCTGTGCTCTCCCCACCACCCCCATCTGGATAAACTGTTCACCGGAGCAGTGATCTTCTATCTGGTGACAATCCACAAGTGTTTATCTCTTGAACGAAGCATCATTATACATCGGAAAGAAACCCCAACCCAAGTCCCAGGATTTCAACTGTGTTGTTTGAAACACGATTTTGCTTAGCCAAACTCAAGGAGTTATTACTACAGATAGAATATGGTATCTCATACGAGAGTACTTTCAAGATTAGAATGCGATATTAACGAAGATACATTGTAAATGAGATTTTTTTTTGTTTCATTACTCTTTGAAACAGATGAGTATTAGCTGAAACCTCAGTTTATCTACTCTGTTTTTTCTTTTCTTTGCAATGAATACGCACTTCTAAAGTGTCACAGTCAGTGAAAATTCATTTTTCCTTCAGATTCTGCCTAAATTGACACTTGTGTTTGCTATGGGCTCATCGTCTGAAACTCAGCTTACTAATCAATAGAGAAGTAAAAAGAAAGAAGCAACGTCACAGGACAGGTATGTTAGGAAATTATCCCTAATAACCAGTAGAGGTCTCCATTGCTCTATGTAAATGTCCTTGAAAAGTGAAGCAAAAGAAAACAGACTTTCAAAGAAATGTATTGGCCAAGCTGTAGTGTATTCACCACCAGTGTGTTAGAAGAGGAAAATGCAGTCTTTGAATAGGGATAAAAGAATAAACATAAAATGGAGCTCATGGCAGATGGTGAGGATGGTGAGAGGTCGCGACATCCCAGGAGTAGAATGGAATCCACACTCACAGGGAATAGCCTCAGGTCAGGGAAGCTGAGCAGGGAGTTGAGTGCAGCCAGGCAGCGGGAAATCTGAATACTGTTCGTGAAAATGAATAGTATTCAGTTAGTCAGAGTCAGTTCTGGGATTCCCTGGTGTATGTTTATCTCTAAGCACCATCCTGGAACTCAGCAACAGTAATTCCGGAGTAATTCTCAAGGAATGACAGAAGTCCCGAACAATCGTATAAAATGAGAAGGGTATCACAATATATCAAGGCTGGGGTCAGTCACACAGAGACCGATGCAATTTTAAATATTGTCAGTGTTCCTTAAAAGTCAGAAGATCGTTCTGGAAAGCAGAGCAGAAGCTCACACGTCTGAATTAGGGATCAGAGCAGCCCTGCTCAGTGAGACTGGCCAGAAGTGGAAAGACCTGAACGGCACATTTCCCTAAATCCTCTCTAAATGTTGTAACATTGAATGCGGTCCAAATGCAGTCTGAATCTGCAGAGAAGAGTTGTTTTGCAGAGTACACAGGCTTAGGCCCCTACACAGACCGCTACAGGCCACATGTACACCCGGGCTCAGGCAGTGCTCTCGTGATTTTTCTTTGCTCTAAACAGTAGAATGGAATAATCTACAATACTTGCCACAGGATGAACGTCTGTGAAAGGATGGGGAGGAAGCAGGATTGGGCAAAAGGAGGAGCGAGCTGAGATGCAGACAGGTAAACGGCTCTGGAAAGAGTGGTGTCCAGTAGGGTTGTGACACAAGTGAAAAGGGCCAGAAAATCTACAGTTTTACCCTCTCTTCCTGCTGGCTCCATTCAGTCACCATATGTGGGCTTCTTAATCAGGTCATGACCCTAAGAAACTTTTTTTTTTTTTTTTTTTGGTC